>NW_027069801.1:24099-130034 GCF_002906115.3 Quercus suber | reverse complement strand
TTAAAAAAAAAAAAAAAAAAAAAAAAAAAAAATCTGTCTGTCACTGCTTTCTGTGGTGCGGTGTGGGTTTCTGGGAATCACAATGAATTATTTAACCATTAGGTTTTTGTATCCTAGCTAGCTTCTTTGTATTAATTGTATGGTACTTTTCACATCTTTTTCTTTCTGTCTCTTTAGTACAGGAACATGCACGCACCATTTGGGAGGTAATTAATACAAACCTCAAAAATATATGACATTAATTTGCACGTGAATCACTTTCCGAACGAGTCTAGCACTGTTGCTGTGAAAATTAATAGAAAGGCTGCATGAGCCATGTGATCAGAATATATCATCAGATCGAGAGAGAGAGCCATCATGTATATGCGATTATCGATCGGTCTGGTCTGGAATATCCGGATGTCTAGTAAAAACTAAAAGCTAGCTACATCAATCATATTCATAGGCGTACGTTGCATTATTATGGATGACAAAAAATATATACCTTCATTTTTGACAGCAACCTCTCCTTGTCCTTGACCTTAATTGTTAGTGCATCCATGCACGCATCATCAATTTGATGGTTTACTCGTTGAAAATTTTGGAGGATATTCATATTCCTGCATTCGAATCCAATGGTATATGATATTGTATATTAATTTATACTACGTTTTAAACTTTAACATTAATTTTGCAAACCATATTCTAGCCCCTAAACTTTTATTACAAATGCACTGGCATGGGCGTCATCCATCAGAAATACAATTTGTCTTTGTCTACTTGGACACAGGAGAAATGATAAAATATTTAACCCTATAAGGAAAGAAAAAAAAAAATTAAATGGCTTTAGTTTGGATATCCGTCTGTACTTTTTAGATTGTATTACTAGACATTAAAAGTTATAAGCACTACCAGTGTACAAGAATCAGGAAGCACATATTAGTTGTCCATATAGAGAATCTTAATTTGTTATATAAGAGCATTCGCATCAGTTCGGCCATAATTTCCCGCTCATTTTATACTAAGGCTGCGTTTGTTTTGGGTGAAAATGGTTTCAGGAAATCATTTTCCGTAAAATAGGCTGTTTGGTTGATTTTGAAAATCGAATTTTCTGGAAATCATTTTCATTTGACCGTAAAAAATAAGCTTTGACCACTGAAATGCATTTCCGTTCCTATTTTCACTTCAATTGATTTTCAGAGAGAGAGAGAGAGAGAGAAGAGGGAGCGCGATGTTGCCGGTGAATCCCGAGCTCCAGTCTGACAATCGCACACACCAGATCGCACCGGTCTCGTCACCGAACACCACGCCAATCACACCGCGCCGCTCGATCTCACCTCCGCCGCGCATTCTCGCCTTCGACCCAGAGCCTTCGACCCACCGATCTTCAACCTTCGACCTTCGACTGTCGATCTTCGACCCACTAATTTTTGTTGTTGTTGTTGTGGTGGTGTGGTGGTTGATTCCTGTGTGATTCCTGTTGTTTTTGATTTTTGATTCCTGTGGGTTGAATTGGAGTTTGTTTTGTGGATTGAGATTTTTGAAATTTTTTGTAATAAAATTTGTTTGGATGTTGAGAAAATAGCTGAGAAAATGTGAAAATTTGTAGGAAAATAACATTTTCAGAATAGAACCAAACACATGAAAATATTTTCTACAACAATTTTCATAATACAACCAAACACTTGAAAATATTTTCATTTTCTGGAAAATAGCATTTTCGGAAAATATTTTACGGGAACTAAATACAGCCTAAAAACTTACTTTTTTTATTTTACACCCACTTCTCAAAATACTCCACATCCGTTCATCTATTCTACAATCTATTTTATTTAAATAATCAATTTTCTCAATTTTTTTTATTATTTCTCTCAACTACCCCATTTACATACATGCGCTCTCTCTCTCTCTCTACCAATTTTTTCTAATTTGTTGCTCTCTCTCTCTATACCCATCTCTCTACCCATCTTTATACCCATTTTTTCTGAACAACTCTCCCTCTCAGTCTAATCCACACCCTCTCGGTCAGATCTCCTTAGCTTTGATCAGGCAAAACCCATCTTGGTCAGATCTCCCAGACTCTGATTAGGCAAGACCCACGAGCTCCAATTAAGCAAGACCCACAAGCTCCAATCAAACTCAGTCAAGCACCGATAAAGCAAGACCCATGAGCACGAGCTCCGATCAAGCAAGACCCACAAGCACTGATCAAACAAGACCCACAAGCACCGATCGTTCCAATCAAGCACCGATTTGTCTCTTTGTTGGTTTGTCCGTATGGGTTTGTTTGTGTGTGGGTGTATTTGTGTATCTCTGTGTTGATTTGTTTGTGTGGATGTGTTTGTGTGTGGATTTGTTTATATGCATCTAAGGAAAAAGAAGATGAGGAAAGGAAAAGTTATTGAGTTCGTTGTGCACGGAGAAAAGAGAGAAAGAAAAAAGTGCGAACGTGAAACTAATAAAATAATAAATTGACGAGTTACAGTAACCGGGTAAATATACATGGCTACTGTAGCAAGTGTATAAATATACATATTTTTACACACTTTTAGAAGTATTAATGTGGAGTATTTTTGTGGCAAAATGTGTAAAAGTTGTGCATTTTTCTATTATACAAGATTTTGTAGCATGTGGATTCTCTGGGAAGAAAATGAAGGCAATTATTGTTGAGTGCTTTACTACCCACTGACGTGGAATCATCAGTTAAATTTAAGTAGGTTGTTCAGCTATCGCCTATCAGCTCTGTGCCAACCACTTTTCTTTTCTTTCGGACTTGGGCTTGGGCCATTATTAATTTTAAAATTGAAAATGGCAGTTGTGCCTTTTTTTGGTATTGACATTACAGCAGGTCTTCCATTTATTCTTAGCAACCAAACCCAACCCACTATTTTCATTCCCATTTTGTCTCAGAGCATAAAGTACTGATGAACTAGTAGTCTCTCTGCAGGATCCTCGTCCTCATAGGAAGAGGAACAAGCTTATCACTTCCATAGTGGCTTTAGTATCTGTTTAGAATTCGCTTATTTCGTTAAAATTAAAAGTTTTTTGCTGAAAATATTGTAGATAAAGATAAAAATTAGTTAAAATAATACAGTGGAACTCATGAATAGTACCAAAAGTGCAGTAGGGCCCATGAATAATAGGGCCCATGAATAAGTTGAATAGTAAAATAAACTAGCTTTTTAATTTGGAGCCAAATACATACTTAGCTTAATTATTAGGTCCCTAGCGGGTTTGGGATTTTAGTTAGACTTCGGATTTGGTTTGGTTGCTCTGCCTCGTGCAGTTGAGGGAGGCCTAGAGAGGACTTTAGGTTCAACTTAATTAATAGCAAAAACAATGATAATGATGATGCAAGTCAAGGCGGCAATGACAATATCCAAAAGATTGAATACGGAATAAAAATTGTATTTGGTGATCGATCTAATTTGATGGACAACAAATAAAATAGTAAAAAAAAAAAAAAAAAAAAAAAAAAGGGTCTCATATTAATACAAACAGAGCATAAAAGTTTTGCACCCAAAAAAAAAATTGAGATGTAGAGATACCTCAACCAAAGCAGGGAGGTTCTGTCAGTATTTATAAATCGTGTGGAAAGGAATAAAGGGAGGAAGGAAATCAGATAGGCAGTCGTTATTGCGAAACGGTAGAGCAGGAAGGTGGGTAGCTTTCAAACTCTCTGTTTTCTCACTTGAAGGCTTCAACGTTTTTTTTTCCCCCTCCTTTTAAGCTTCCCTCTACGTTACAATCTTCAAGCTCTCTCTCTCTGCTCATGTTTCTATTTGGTCACACAAAACCCTGAATGCTTCCCCCCCTTTTTTTTTTCTTTCTTCCAAACCAGCTTGCACTTTTGATATTTTTAATTTCTTTTACCTTTAAGCTGAACTGAAAAGGTTTTGGGTTGGGCTTGATAGTAGAACTAAATAAATAAGAGGTGGGCTGGATTAATTATACAAATTTATTATAGGGTGATAGTGGGAGTAAATAAATAAGTAGTGGGCTGCATTTATAGGTCTGTGATTTATAGGGCTGAAAATTGTAAAAACCATTTTAAAATTGAAGAATTTTTTTTTAAAAGAAAATGACGTGGTAGCTAATGTGGCACAACGTGAGAGCAGCAACATTAAACGCTACACTTCAGCTTTTAGTAATATATAGATAGATATAGATATAGATATATATATATATATATATAAGCCAAAATACAAAACTAACCTCCTAAGTTTCACATTTTGTCATTTCAATCCTCTAAATTTCAATTTTGTTATTTCAATCCTTTAAGTTTTAAATATAGTCAATTTAGTCCTCCATTGAGCTTCTGTTAAATGCTGCCATCAACTAACTAAAACGACATCGTTTTGGATTATTTATTTAAATTTCTTAATTAAAAAAACTAAAAAACGTTAATTAAAAAAAGAAACTAAGGCAACGATGTCGTTCCTGCCCACTAAAAAACAAAACAAATCCCCACCCTACTGATACAAAGGAGCAGACGCCGGCCGCTCCAAGTTTGAGTGTACATTCAAATATAAAATAAAAATAAAAATAAATAATAATGAGTTTCTTGTATAAGTCACATCTGCTACATTTATTAATCAAGGGAATTGTGTGTGCGCGCGCGCGCTATATCCTCTTTTACTTAAGTTTCATTAACATTTATTAATCATTCGTTGAAAGATTGCTTCCAATATCTCCTTGCCTTTATGTTCCGTTAACTTGGCAAGCCACAAGTGAGCAGTAGCTCTGGATCTTCACCAGTCAAATCGGCTAAAGTCTTAATTCCTAAATAAGTTTTTTTATGTGGTATAATAGAACCCATGGAGGTGAGTGAGAATATTGATTGTAATTAAATTACTGATTTGCAATTGTTAGAGAGGAGGTGTTGGATTTTGAGATGAAATCAACTCAGTCAAATGAACTAGCCTGGGTAGGCTTCTACGAACTTAACTCTTTTTCTTTGTTTTCTTTGTTTTCTTTTTTTATCATCCATGGTCGAATTAGCGGTCTTGATATATATATTTTTTTTCTTTCCTTTTTTTTTTAGTAAATTTTTTTTTTCTTTCCTAAGTCGTTAATGTTGAAATATTTTTATGAAATTATTATACTTTTATTTCAAATCAAAATATCTCTTAATATTTCCATTTTATTTTACTAACTGATTTCAAAAAACTTTCCAAAATGATAAGAATCACTTTTAATGTTATATAATGCCATGGTTTAATAGCTATAAATATAATATGTTAAATTCAGGAAAAAGCTTAACACATATATACACTTAGATTAGATTATAGTAGAATTTCTATATATCTTTTATATTACCATTGATGTATTTAATATAATTTATGCCGGTAATTTGATCAGTCAAAAAAATTAAGAGAAGAAAGTTATTTTTAATATGGACAAAATTTAGTTACAAAACTGGTTGTAACTTAAAACTATAATCTTATTTAATAAAATAAACATTATTATATATTTTGAAAATACCAAAATTTTATTTTTCTCATNGGAAAAAAGACTTTATTAAATTTAAAACACTTTCAAATACCAAATATAGATAACTTAATTTAGAAATTTTAATATATTGTATGAACTATACTTTGTTAGAAACTAATCACATTATTTTAAAAATGATTTGAGACTAACACTTATAAGTATTGTTTACTATTTTCATTTTTCACTTAATAAAAAAAAAAATCGTGAAATTTTTCCGCACAGATCGCAGTTACGTGACTGACTAGGCTTAATATTTAATACAAAGAAAATTGGACAGCTTGTTCAATGACTAAGAACTTGTAAAAGTTGTATGTATCCATACTAATTGGCCTGAGCCTATTTTCCTTGCTGGCCGTTTTGCCTACGCATAGAGGAAAATGTTGGAAAAATAGCATATCTTGGGATCAAACCGTTGTGACAAGCTCTTTGGATTTAAGCATTATAAATAAAATGATATAGTTTATCTTCCAACCCAATTGGAAGAATCTTTGTTCAACCCATTACCCAGTGGTTGAACTAAAATGACCATCTACTCTATGTTTTATTTAGATGACAAGTTAAGTTATTGTAGGGAGATGGTTTTTGGGCCCAAATAACATTGGGCCATGGGTGAAAATAAGCCCAATACAAGCTAGCTCCCTTTAAGGATAAACCTCACTAATAGAACCAAACCTCATACCACGGATCAGACAATATGTCACCTTGGATATGAGGATGGAACTCACCGAGAACCTCATCTGAAGACAAGACTCTTATCGAGCTGACAAAGACGAAGTAACTGCCGAGCTTCTGAGGAAAAATTCTAGAATGTAAGATTGTCTGAAGAAGCTTGTTCAAACTTCTTGATGAATTTACAGTCACTCCCGCATTAATGAGGTTCACCTGCCTGGCATAGTCACATTTATTATTGAGTGACTAGCCTGAGCAATGCAAAGAATCCTAAAAGTCTCCATTCATTATAAAAGTAAGGAAGGAAGAACCTAGTAGGACATAAAGATCTGCTATTGTATAGGGACAGCATATCCTTGTACTGGAAGTAGGGCAAATATAAGGGAGGATAAGGGTAGAAGTGGGGGAACATAGAAAAAGAATTGAAAATTAGAGTGAGAATCATAGAGAGAAAAACGAGAGATTTACAACACCTTCAAGAGCTTGTTCTTGATAGGAAAATTGACACACCTTTCACGTACTTGAGTAATATAACTTTTTACATATATGCTTGTTCTTGTTTAAATCTCCCATTATGGATTATCATTAGCCCATAATACAAATTAGTTGTCTCAAGTTAAGTTGATTTTCCATTTTTAACCCACACAGTTATCTAAATTAGTCACATAATTGTCAAGAGTTTTGTATCAATGATTGTGTTTGGGGCTCTAGTGGCGAAGAATTTCGGTTTAAAACTCATCTCTTTCATTAATTATAAACAAATCATATAAATTTTAAATGTCATGTAACAAAAAATATACATGGATGACTAAAATCACTCTATCTTTAATTTTATTTTATTAGACAATTCATATAATTTTCAAATCTATAAGATAATTATTTATGTGTACAAGGATCTATTAAAAATTTAATTAAATCATATGACCATCAAATATGTCAATGAATAGTTTAGAGTACAATGATCAATTTAATCATTTAATCAAATAATATGAGTATCATATAATAGATATGAGTTAAAATAAAGAGTGTAAACATTATGGATCAGAGAGGTTTTCAATTTCAATCAAGTAATTATACATATACAATACTTTGGGATTATATTATGTCATAATCCCTCCTTTTAAGTAATAGTGAGAGGAGTGAATATGACATTATTGTACTTTGTGAGTATTCAATAATTTTCCAATTGGAATGTTGTCTATTCAAAATTTTGGAGAAATTTTTTAAGAAAAATTACATTTACATTTTAGAATTTAGGGTGCGTGACACATTAAGTCTTGTAGTTTTAAAAATAATAAATTAAACCCGAAGTTTTTAAAAATAAATAAAATTAAACTTTTTGGATTTTAAAGTAATAAATTAAATTCAATTGTTTCAAAAAATTAAAAATGTTTTTTGGTGAGGAAATAGGTAAAATAACAAATTAAACTTTTGATTTATATTAAATTCCAAACACAATACTTTAATTTAATTGTCTTGAAGTTAATTTTTTTTTTCACATTTAATCATATAATATTTTACTCTTGAAATTATAGAATTCATTATTGTTTTTTTTTAAAAAAATAGAATTTAATTTAGTATTTTTGAAAATTAAGGTTTTATTAATTTGTGGTTAAAATGTAATGCTGCCAAAATGTATAGACTTGAGAGAAAAAGGCTTGACTGAGCGCGCTCACGCACCATCCTAACTCCGAGCTGCTCTCTCTCTCTCTCTCTCTCTCTCTCTCTCTCTCTCTCTCTCTCTCTCTCTCTCTCTCTCTCTCTCTCTCTCTCTCTCATCAATATGCATCTCCAAGCATTTCCTCCATTTCCATCTTCTGCAGGTACCTCTCTCTCTTGCGTTGACATGCACTTATAAACCACTAGACCTTGTGACGCAAGACAACCAGAACAAAAACTAAACAATAGAAAAATAAAGGGATATGACCTAGGAGTCAGCACCTAGGCCTTGCTTGGAGTCAGCACCAAGCGGGGAAACCCCTAGGAGTCAGCACCTAGGGTAGACCTGGAGTCAGCACCAGACCAAAGAAAAACCAAACGGCCATTTTTTTTCATTCATCAAAATATCAACTATCTCCTCAAGGAGTACAATAAGTTGTTTATAAAGGATTGCTAAACCCTAGTTCTAATTGGCTAGGAAACCCTAATTGCCTTATTACAAAAATAACCTTACTTCTAAATTAAAATACTAAAAGCCCAATAACTAAAAGCCCAATAAACTAATAGGACCTAAAACATAAAAATACAATGGGCTTGCAAACATAAATAATACTAAATAATAATCTTCTTGTGTCTCCCTCATCACCTTGTTTCCTTGAATTTATGTATTTCTTTAGTAAATAAAAAATCGTTTATCTGGGTTGTAGAATATTATGTATTCATATATGCCTGTTAAATTGATAGATACGAAATTTGATTTGGGTGTCTTTTAAATTCTTTAATAGTTTGGTGTTTCAGTTGGGTTCTTCATTTTAACATGTTAGTGTTACTTATTGAGTCTTTCTTGTATTGCTGGGTAGTTCTAGTTTATTTTCAAAGTGGACACAAAAATTATTTTTGGTCATTCACTATCTTAGGAGGAGAAAATTTTTAGACTTTGTCAGTGAGCTCTAGCTCTAGTCACATGTATTCCTCTTGTAAGCATAAGGTGGAGGGTGAGGTCATGGGTTCATTCAAGAACCATTGTAACTTACAAATAATTTTTTTTTTTTTTGATGATTTGATAGTTATGATGGGGGATGGGGGATTTGAAATCTAGACATCTCTGTTGAAAACATTAAGTGGTGCCTGTTGAGTTACAAAGTTCTTGGCTAACTTGCCAATAAAAAAATATTGCACTTTGATATGCTTTTGTGATGTAGGAAAGTAAGGAGTACTGGAGTGAGCTATGATGCTGAATCTTTTGATGGACCAACTTTAGAAATTTAGCACTAATTGAGGTTTCTTGGAGGGTTTTTGTTGTTTAAGGAATTCTAGGATGATTAGGTTATAAAATGGATCGAAATTTGATAAGTACAACAACAACTACAACAACCAAACCTTAATCCTAAAACTTTGGGTTCGGCTATGAATCCTCAACAGACTAATCAAGGTTGGCCATTTGCCAAAAGATTTTGAAGGAAATTGATGTCTGTTTGGTATTAAATTTTTTAAATTGTGAGTGAAAGAAGAAAAAAAATGATGAAACCCAGAAAATCATTCTTAAGTTTCTTAACAATCATATCTACAAGGGAGAAGGTAATCATGCTCTCAAAGCATAAAAATTCCAATAGTATTGGTTTAAAATCTTTTCCTAAACAGACTAAGATTTATAAAAAAAAAAAAAAAAAACCCTTACTAAACCAAGTAGAAACTACTAGAACAAAATAGAAAAGGATTCCAATAGATAAATTGGACTCATGTGTCATTGTATTTTACTCATTGTTCTTATGTCTAGTTGGGTTGAAAAACAATTGGCATGAGAGTCATGCTTGAGCCTGGCTTAGTGGGCACGCATTTAGAATTGTGTTGGGATGTATAGTTTTAGGCTTTTAGCTATAAAAATTTTGCAAAAAATATTTCTTATTAAAATGCTATTAGAATTTAGTAAACTACAGTTATAATGTGTTTTTAAAGTTGTTACATTTGGAGTCAGTTCCATCTCTTCAAGAGCTTAATAATTGCAGGAACTCTAAAATTAGATTCTGGATGGGACTCCTGTACACGGCAATAAATCCAGAGTTCAATTAATGGCATATACACAACTTCAAACACATTAGTAAGACCATGACTGAAAATAACAGGGAATACATTTGGTATGCTAAAACAATCATAGATTAAAAATGTAATTTCTGATTAGCAAATGAAGTGATGGATATCTTGAGAGCCATTGAATCAAAAGATTCTTCCTTCCTCTGTTCTCTTGCACACTAAAAAGAATAATAAAAAATGAAGGAAAAAAATCTGGAATTTCTGATTACCAATTGAAGTGATTGACCTCTATAGCTTGAAAGACAAATGTATTATTTTTTTCCTCTATTCCTTTCTACATCCTAATTTTTCACCTTTAAAGAAGTACAAATAAGGATATAACACCTATTCTAATTAAATTCTTTAAATGCTGATACTATTTGAAAGATCTTTCAACATGGAGTGGAGACTGGAGAGTCCATAATCTACACAGCATAGTCCTAATTCAGGTCCTATTCCACACTAAAACTAATAACTCAAACCTTTACCTTGACCAGTTGGTAGTTAAAAAACTCAATGATTTAAACATTTATATTCACTCACTGGAAATTTGGAACCCTGAGTACAGTGTTCCAACCATCCAGTTGTAGCAGGAAAAGGAACTTTATGTGAAATGGTGCTCAGATGAAAAAAGTACTTTTTCAGCCATTGGATCAGCAAGGGTGTGATGGATCAACCAATCAAGAGATGATCAGGTCTATTGTCGACTAGGAAAGGCATTATGGAACTTCGTAAATGAAGAAAAAAATCATGTAATTTCACAAAGTGATTTATAACGAATATTAGAGGAATGAGGACTGAAAGATAATTCAAATTTCAGAAAAACTGCATAAGGGGGCCATTAGAAGGTAGTGTATGATGGAGAAAGAGGAGCACTTGTCTACTTATAAACATTTTACAAATAAACTATAGGATAACTAAAATAAACTCAGAAGCTAAATAGTTTCTTAAAGGAGTATGTAGAATAAGGTGCTTTCCAGAAATTCTTGTGACATAATTGCCAATTCAAACTACCCACGTTATCTTTATTAGTCAGTTAAAATATTTTTTTTATAAGTATTAGTCAGTTAAAATAATAGCCACCAAATAATAACAAAAATAAGTCCTTTCATATTTTAATGTTTATAAGCCAAATTCAGCACAGAAAGAACTGAAAATCAGATCATATATATTCATGACCCAAGAATTATAATAACAAACAAAAATATAACCATATATATCAACCAGATCTTTTCCTGTTATGATATTATCCAGCATCTTAAGGTATGATACAAATTTGAAGTCATTTTACATTATTCAAAATGATTGCACTACAAAGTTGGGAAACCAGGAATTATGTATGTTATATCATATTTTTTTTGGTTATATATCAAAACTAGACCATCAAAATAATCCCCATGTTTGAAAATCGCAACTGAGACAATTAGCCCCAGATATCCATACTTAAAGGACCTCTTAACAAGCTTAAACAAAACTCATGACATTTTAAGAGTATAAAAGTGAACTAGTCAGCTAAATAACCTGGTTGTGACCCATGGCAGGAGCAACAGCATAAATCAGCCTTGCATTAGTGATCTTTTCATTAGAAGAAACATACAGATCCTTCCCCATACTATTTGAACAAGAAATGGAAGCTCCTCCAACACTTCTTGAGAAACATCTCCTTCCTCTCAATTTCTTTGAAGAAAATTGACCCCCCACAAATTTCCCATCCATGTCAATTCTAATATGACTTTTCCACTTGTATAGATGATGCCGCACAAAAAATAACACATTCCTAACACAGACACAATTATTTGATCTTAAAAACACAAGAGGCAGACCATATTTCTAGGATTTTACAAAATTATTATATATATTAGTCAAGACAGTTACCATATGGTGAATCTAGCAAGCCAAATATGAGCATAAGTCATATCCATGTTAAAGTACAGAGAAATTGATTCTGGATATCTGTAAATCTCTCTTTAGGGCAGTTACTCAACAAGCAAACATTAACAGCTCTAACCTGTGATGGAGGCTTGGAGTTGCTTGAGAGCTGGAGCATAACATGAGGGAAAAGCAGTACTAAAGTAGTTAGGGAACCAATATATTTATATTTAATGTGGTTCATTTGGAGGTGGAGCTCCAATTAGATAGACAAAAGCAAATGTTTCTGAGATCATCAAGTTATTGTTCAATGAGACTTGATTCTTCCTTTTTTTAATCACAAAGAATTCTAAAATACAAAGAACTTTTGTTATTTCTCCTTCTTAAAGCTCTTTATCAATTTGATTATTAAACCAATGTAACAACTTTAAAAACACATTATAACTGTAGTTTACTAAATTCTAATAGCATTTTAATAAGAAATATTTTTTGCAAAATTTTTATAGCTAAAAGCCTAAAACTATACATCCCAACACAATTCTAAATGCGTGCCCACTAAGCCAGGCTCAAGCATGACTCTCATGCCAATTGTTTTTCAACCCAACTAGACATAAGAACAATGAGTAAAATACAATGACACATGAGTCCAATTTATCTATTGGAATCCTTTTCTATTTTGTTCTAGTAGTTTCTACTTGGTTTAGTAAGGGTTTTTTTTTTTTTTTATAAATCTTAGTCTGTTTAGGAAAAAGATTTTTTTTTTTTTTTTTGATAAATAACGTAAGAATATTATTAATAATAAAAAGATTGCCAAACCGAGTACATTGGGAATGTACTATGGAGGCACAAATCAGAAAACAAAAGAACAACGGTCAAGAAAAAAAGACAAAGAAGAACAAGAAAAATGAGAAAAAACCACACTCCATTCAAAGAGAGTGTGTAAGAAAAAAGACTTAATCTCCAGCAAAGCTCGTTCACACCCCTCAAAGCTTCTAGCATTCCTTTCACGCCAAATGCACCAAATCAAGCAATGAGGCACTAATCTCCAAACATCAATGTGACGATGACGCGCAAACTTTCCTTGCCAAGCCTCAAACAACTCAATAACAGTGCGAGGCATAACCCATTGAATACCAAACAAACAGAAAACCAAGGACCACAACTCCCAAGCTATGGAGCAATGAAGAAGAAGATGATCCACCGACTCCCCACACCTCTTACACATATAACACCAGTCAAGCACTATCACTCTTCTTTTACGAAGGTTATCTGTTGTTAAGATCTTTCCTAAGGAAGCAGACCAAGAAAAGAAAGCTACCCTTGGAGGAACCTTCGATTGCCAAATCATTCGCCATGGAAAGGAAACAAAAGTAGGAGGGTAGAAAGAGCTATAATAACCTCTAACCTCAAAACCTCTATTCCTTGCAGGTTTCCAACAAACCTTGTCTGGACCAAACCCTCGCACTGTCGAAGAATAGACCAACCCCATAAACCGGTCAAAAGCTTCTTCTTCCCAATCTTGTGGTGGACGACGAAATTGCACATTCCAGTGAAACCTCCCAGCAGACCAACCCATAACTTCAGCCACCGAGGAATCCTTTGACCTACTAAGACAATAAAGCTCCGGAAAGGCCTCTTGGAAAGTACACTCTCCACACCACACATGCTTCCAAAATTTCACTCTAGTACCATCCCCCACCTCATAAACCAGAAATTTAGAGAAGTTCAACCAGCCGCTTCTAATATATCTCCACAAGCTGACCCCATAAGGACTTGTCACCTTTTTCGTACACCAACCACCCCAAATGTTCCCATATTTTGCCTCTATAACCCTCCTCCATAAAGCCTCAGTCTCCATGCCATACCTCCACAACCATTTTCCTAGCAAAGCAGAGTTAAAATTCTCCAACCGTCTTATACCCAACCCCCCAACCTGCAAAGGCCTACAAACCTTGGCCCAATTAACTAAATGTATTTTAGGTTCACCACCAATCCCATTCCATAGAAAATCTCTCTGCAATTTCTCCATACGCTTTGCCACCTTACCGGGTAAAGGAAAAAGGGAAAGAAAGTATGTAGGTAAAGAAGAGAGTGAGCTTTTAATGAGTGTCACCTTACCCCCTTTAGATAGATACATTCTCTTCCAACCTGCTAATCTCCTCTCCATTCTCTCCAAAATAGGATTCCAAACAGAAAGATCCTTAAATTTTGCGCCTAATGGAAGTCCCAAGTATTTCAAAGGCAAAGAAGACTGCCCACACCCCAATAGACCCACCAAATCCTCCAAATTGTGTACCTCACCAATAGGTACTAGTTCAGATTTCCCCAAATTAATATGAAGCCCTGACACCTCCTCAAATCTAGCAAGAATCGCTCTCAAATTAGCAATTTGAGAAGGTTCAGCATCACAAAAAATCAGAGTGTCATCTGCAAATAAAAGGTGAGACACCGTCACTGATGGACCAGCCGTACTACCCACAGAAAAGCCTGATAATTGCCCAACGGAGGCAGCCACATCCAACATACGACTTAATGCCTCCATCACAATATCAAACAACAAAGGAGATAAAGGATCCCCTTGCCGAAGCCCCCTAGAACTTCCAAAGAAATCTGATGGGCTACCATTGATCAGGATGGAGAACTTTACAGTTGAAATGCAAAACCTTATCCATTTTCTCCATTTCTCTGAGAAACCACAACGCTGAAGCAAGTACAATAAAAAATCCCAACTCACATGATCATACGCCTTCTCCACATCTAACTTACACAACACACCTGGAACTCCCGACTTCAATCTACTATCAATACATTCAGAAGCAATCAAAACGGAATCCAAAATCTGTCTACCCTTCACAAAAGCATTTTGTGAATCCGAAACAATCTCATGCGCCACCCTACGAAGCCGATTAGCCAACACCTTAGAAATAATCTTATAAATCCCACCAACTAAGCTGATAGGCCGAAAATCCTTGACCTCCACAGCCTCCACTTTCTTGGGAATAAGAGCAAGGAACGTAGCATTAAGACTCTTCTCAAACACCGCCTGAGTATGGAAATTGTGGAATACAGCCATAATTTCTGTTTTCAAAACACCCCAACAAGACTGAAAGAATGCCATTGAAAAGCCATCCGGGCCAGGTGCTTTGTCACCATTAAAGTCAGTGATCACCCCAAACACCTCTTCTTCCTCAAAAGGCCTATCTAGCCAACTCGCATCTTCCACAGAAATACTAGAAAAATCCACATCATCTAGGACAGGTCTATGAGTCACATCCTCCAAATAAAGCCGCCTATAAAACTGAGAGATACAATTTGCTATAGCAGCCGAATCCGAAGACAACACCCCATCCACCATAAGCCTATCAATAGAATTAACCCTCCTATGAGAGTTAGCCATGCGGTGGAAAAATTTCGTATTCCTATCTCCTTCCCTAACACAAAGAACTCTAGATTTTTGCCTCCAACTTATTTCTTCCAACAGAGTAACTCGCTCTAACTCATCACGAATTCTTCTCATTTCTACCTTTTCCTCCAATGATAAACCCCGACTCTCCTCCAAATTCTCTAGAGCACTTAGGTCCTTCCACAATTTTTTAATCTGCACTTCAACGTGACCAAACACCTCCACATTCCATCTTTTCAGATCATTTTTTAAGAGCTTTAATTTATTGGCCAGAATGAAACTTGGAGCACCATTAATCTGATAAGAATCCCACCAAGACTGGACCCTATCCACAAAACCTTCATCTTTAAGCCACATATTCTCAAATCTAAACGGCATACTACCTCTCTGAAAAGACCCACCCTCAAGGACAATTGGAAAGTGATCCGAGCACAACTTAGACATCCGTTTTTGAGAAATTGTAGGAAACTTATCCTCCCAATCTGCAGAAAACAAGAATCTATCCAACCTAGCCTTTGAAACAACTTCTCTAGAATTTGACCAAGTAAAAGAACCCCCTTGCAATGGCAGGTCAATGAGACCCTGTTCTGAGATAAAATTGGAGAATTCCCTCATAGCCGTAGTGAAAGAATTAGACCCCAATCGTTCAGAAGGGAACCTAACCACATTAAAATCACCACCCACACACCACGGGACACTCCACCAACTATTCAAGCCACAGAGCTCCTCCCATAAAAACCTCCTATCTCGGTGTAAATTAGGCCCATAAACACCAGTAAACGCCCAAACAAACTGATTTGACACACTTGTAAACTTACAAGAAACCGAAAATCTCCCCACTGCCTCCTCCATTTTATTCACTACCCGAGTGTCCCACATCACCAACACCCCACCAGAAGCTCCACAAGAACCTAAGTAAGACCAGTCAACATGTTGGCCACCCCACAAGCTACGAATCACTGCTCTATTAATCAGCCCCATTTTGGTTTCTTGAAGACAAACCATATCCGGCCTCCATCTCCTAATCAAATTCCTTACCCTGAGTCTTTTATCCTGCTCATTCAACCCTCTAACGTTCCAGGAAATAATCTTCACATTCATTGATAAGGCACAACAGCCCGCTCAGAACTTGCACTCCTTGCTTTTTTTGAATCATACTCCACATTCAACGATGACAACAAATTCTTCAACTCCCGTTGACCTTTTTGGCCTGACTTGACCAACTTCATTTGATCACCCACCCCATGTTTTTGTTTATCTTTTTTTCTGGCCTCAATGGCTAGTAACAATCCTGTAATCTGCTCCTCAAAACCTTCCAGCGAAGTGCCCACAGATTTCTTGAAAGCCTTTATCCTATTGGTTACCCATTGTGATAGTTGACATTTATCCACACTCTCCTTACTCCCAATCACCATCACAGGACTCGTCACCATCTCAGACGGACCTTCAGTGGCCAAAGGTACCACGACTAAAGGCTCATCACCAACCTCACAAGACCTCAACCTTCCACCAAAATCCCACAGTTCACTCTCTGATCCAAGAACCACAGACAAAGAATCTACTAACCCCTCACCCTCGTCTGCCCAACTAACCCTCTGCCCTTCAGTAATACAAGATTCATTACCTGGTACATACTCACCCTCCAAACTTGAGCAAACTGACATATTGTCTGGTGAACGATATAGTGACAATGGGAGCACTAATTGCCTGCCATCACGCAATTGTAATATCCAGTCTTTAGAATTACCCCAAGACTTATCCAAATCACCGACCAAATCCTTTATAGTTGGGCCAGGTACTTGAGGTCCCTCAAAAACAGAAGTACCTGATCCTTCCGAGCCCACAAAATCCTCATCCCCATCCTCCGATGCCACTGAAGAAGGCAAAGACACCATCTCCGAAACTTTCTGGTCAGCAAGAGTCAAAACCGGTTCCGATATGGTGGCCGATGAGACCACCGGCACCAACCTCGGCCCATTCAGATCACTGATCAGTGGTATCTGATCATGGGGGGGTTGGGCCACCATCGCTGGTCCTGTCGACGCAGTGGGTGGCTGAGCTAGTGCCGTCGTGCTGTCCTCTCCGGCATGACCCACCACTTCTGACGCAGCTAAGGCAGAAAACATGGGGATTTTTGGGGCTAATTGTCTTGGTTGCAATTTTCTTGGTTTGAGAGCTAAGGAAAATCCATGTTTGAGAGCTAAGGAAAAAGATTTTAAACCAATACTATTGGAATTTTTATGCTTTGAGAGCATGATTACCTTCTCCCTTGTAGATATGATTGTTAAGAAACTTAAGAATGATTTTCTGGGTTTCATCATTTTTTTTCTTCTTTCACTCACAATTTAAAAAATTTAATACCAAACAGACATCAATTTCCTTCAAAATCTTTTGGCAAATGGCCAACCTTGATTAGTCTGTTGAGGATTCATAGCCGAACCCAAAGTTTTGGGAGAAGGTAATCGTGCTTGTATGGATTTCTGGGGCTTGTATTATGGACTAATGATAATCCACAACAGGAGATTTAAACAAGAACAAGCATATATGTTAAAAGTTATATTACTCAAGTACGTGAAAGGTGTGTCAATTTTCCTATCAAGAACAAGCTCTTGAAGGTGTTGTAAAGCTCTCTTTTTTCTCTCTATGATTCTCACTCTATGTTTTTCAATTCTTTTTCTATGTCCCCCCACTTCTACCCTTATCCTCCCTTATATTTGCCCTACTTCCAGTACAAGGATATGCTATCCCTATACAATAGGAGATCTTTATGTCCTCCTAGGCTCTTCCTTCCTTACTTTTATAATGAATGGAGACTTTTAGGGCTCTTTGCATTGCTCAGGCTAGTCACTCAATAATAAATGTGACTGTGCCAGGCAGGTGAATCTCATTAATGCGGGAGTGACTGTAAATTCATCAAGAAGTTTCAACAAGCTTCCTCGGACAATCTCGTACATTCTAGAATTTTTCCTCAGAAGCTTGGCAGGTACTTCATCTTTGTCAGCTCGATAAGAGTCTTGCCTTCAGATGAGGTTCTCGGTGAGTTCCATCCTCATATCCAAGGTGACATATTGTCTGATCCGTGGTATGAGGTTTGGCTGTATTAGTGAGGTTTATCCTTAAAGGGAGCTAGCTTGTATTGGGCTTATTTTCACCCATGGCCCAATGTTATTTGGGCCCAAAAAACCATCTCCCTACAATAACTTAATTTGTCATCTAAATAAAAAATAGAGTAGATGGTCATTTTAGTTCAACCACTGGGTAATGGGTTGAACAAAGATTCTTCCAATTGGGTTGGAAGATAAACTATATCATTTTATTTATAAGCTTAAATCCAAAGAGCTTGTCACAACGGATTGATCCCAAGATTATTGCTATTTTTCCGACATTTTCCACTATGCGTAGGCAAAACGGCCAACAAGGAAAATAGGCTCAGGCCAATTAGTATGGATACATACAACTTCTACAAGTTCTTGGTCATTGAACAAGTTGTCCAATTTTCTTTGTATTAAATATTAAGCCTAGTCACAGTCACGTAACTGCGATCTGTGCGGAAAAATTTCACGATTTTTTTTTATTAAGTGAAAAATGAAAATAGTAAACAATACTTATAAGTGTTAGTCTCAAATCCTTTTTAAAATAATGTGATTAGTTTCTAACAAAGTATAGTTCATACAATATATTAAAATTTCTAAATTAAGTTATCTATATTTGGTATTTGAAAGTGTTTTAAATTTAATAAAGTCTTTTTTCCAAAGAAATATAATGCATTTTACATTCAATTATTATATAAGGTTGAGATATTTTATAAATAATGTAATGTGTGGTTATAATTTGTTTGTTATGCTCCTTTCAAACGATTCATCCTCTAAATATTTTAAATGGCCTAAAAATGAAGCATTTATAATTAAATATCATCACTTATATTACCAAAAAAAAAAAAATTTACAAAACTTTAATAATATAAGAAAATTTTAATTTTATTAAGAACCTACTAACATTGTGTTGAAAATGTGTCATAATTTTCAATGAAACAACTCATCTTTCTATACAAAATTGTCTCCCAAACATCATCAAAGTGGTCTAAAATGGACAAATGGAGTGAATTGGTTTGAAATGGACCGAAAATGGTCCAAAATGGACCAAAATGGACCAAACTAGTCTGAAGTGGACCACAATGGACCAAACTAGATTGAAGTGGACCAAAGTAAACCAAAATAGACAAAATCTAAGTGGACCGAAATAGTATGCTAATGTGGTTCAACATGAGTGTGACAACAAAAAAATGTTATGCTTTGATTACTAATTATTAAATAGATGCAGCAAGGTATTTATAGTTTGCAACTGCTGGAAAAGAAATAAGAGATGCATTTCTTCTTTCTTTTTAGTTCACTTCCACAGAAAAACTTATTTACGATTAGGATCCTTTTCCGATTGTTATATTGATAGTTTTGAATTATTATTATTATTATTATTTTGCAAACATGTTTGATTCTGGCGCCATAGATCCAATCCAGAACAGTGTTGCTAATTTTAATTTTAGGATATGGTCCAACCAGGTCAACCACGTTTCAATGTATATATAGAACTGACTTCAGTCTTCACAAGTACATTCTCCAGTCATACCATCTTTGTAACCAATATTATCATAGACATGACTAACGCAACTTGATGATTGAAGAAAATGTATTGTCTATGTAAATGGCGTCATGTCCTTGAAAGATTAATGACTGCTGTTTTTTCATTGAGGCCCATCTGGATTCCTTTATAATAAGGACAATCCTAACCTAATATAAGGCTATGGTGGTGAAGTAGGACGACCATAGTTTTCTGAAGTTTAATAATTGTTGTCTCACAAAAGATGAGTCGTGGAAGATTCTTTGTTGTGGTGTGTAACTGTAATTTAAGAGGAGGCATTACGTACTGCTGAGAATCAAAGAGTATTAGAAGATTAAATGAAGCTTAATTGCCAACCTTGTTTTAATTAAATTGAATCTCAAATCCAATCTCCATAAGTGTGTGTGCTTGCTCTCGTGTGAGAGAGAGATGAGTAGGAAAGCGGGAGTTATCAGTTTTGAGTGTCTGATACAATTACAGTGCGCTGGACTAGCAGCAATTCGCATTGTCAATTTGACATTACACAATGTTGAACATACTTCAACCAAACTTTTGTTGGTTCATTGAAACTAAAGTTGATACATTTTTGGTATTTTCTACGATGAGAAAAATAGAATTTTGGTATTTTCAAAATATATAATAATGTTTATTTTATTGAATAAGATTATAGTTTTAAGTTACAACCAGTTTTATAACTAAATTTTGTTCATATTAAAAATAACTTTCTTCTCTTAATTTTTTTGACTGATCAAATTACCGGCATAAATTATATTAAATACATCAGTGGTAATATAAAAGATATATAGAAATTCTACTATAATCTAATCTAAGTGTATATATGTGTTAAGCTTTTTCCTGAATTTAACATATTACATTTATAGCTATTAAACCATGGCATTATATAACATTAAAAGTGATTCTTATCATTTTGGAAAGTTTTTTGAAATCAGTTAGTAAAATAAAATGGAAATATTAAGAGATATTTTGATTTGAAATAAAAATATAATAATTTCATAAAAATATTTCAACATTAACGACTTAGGAAAGAAAAAAAATTTACTCAAAAAAAAAGGAAAGAAAAAAAAATATATATATCAAGACCGCTAATTCGACCATGGATAATAAAAAAAGAAAAAAAAGAAAAGGAGTTAAGTTCGTAGAAGCCTACCCAGGCTAGTTCATTTGACTGAGTTGATTTCATCTCAAAATCCAACACCTCCTCTCTAACAATTGCAAATCAGTAATTTAATTACAATCAATATTCTCACTCACCTCCATGGGTTCTATTATACCACATAAAAAAACTTATTTAGGAAATAAGACTTTGGCCGATTTGACTGGTGAAGATCCAGAGCTACTGCTCACTTGTGGCTTGCCAAGTTAGCGGAACATAAAGGCAAGGAGATATTGGAAGCAATCTTTCAACGAATGATTAATAAATGTTATTGAAACTTAAGTAAAAGAGGATATAGTGCGCGCGCACACACAATTCCCTTGATTAATAAATGTAGCAGATGTGACTTATACAAGAAACTCATTATTATTATTATTATTATTATTATTATTATTTTATTTGAATGTACACTGAAACTCGGAGTGGCCGGCGTCTGCTCCTTTGTATCAGTAGGGTGGGGATTTGTTTTGTTTTTTAGTGGGCAGGAACGACATCGTTGCCTTAGTTTCTTTTTTTAATTAACGTTTTTTAGTTTTTTTAATTAAGAAATTTAAATAAATAATCCAAAACGATGTCGTTTTGGTTAGTTGATGGCAGCATTTAAAAGAAGCTCAATGGAGGACTAAATTGACTATATTTAAAATTTAAAGGATTGAAATAACAAAATTGAAATTTAGAGGACTGAAATGACAAAATGTGAAACTTAGGAGGTTAGTTTTGTATTTTGGCCTATATATATATATATATATATATCTATATATTACTAAAAGCTGAAGTGTAGCGTTTAATATTGCTGCTTTCACGTTGCGCCACATCAGCTACCATGTCATTTTCTTTATAAAAAAAAATTCTTCAATTTTAAAATGGTTTTTACAATTTTCAGCCCTATAAATCACAGACCTATAAATGCAGCCCACTACTTATTTATTTACTCCCACTATCACCTTATAATAAATTTGTATAATTAATCTAACCCACCTCTTATTTATTTAGTTCTACTATCAAGCCCAACCCAAAACCTTTTTAGTTCAGCTTAAAAGTTCCACTTCTACTCTATTTCCTTTCTCCCTTTATTCCTTTCCACACGGTTTATAAATACTGTCAGAACCTCCCTGCTTTGGTTGAGGTATCTCTACATCTTAATTTTTTTTTTTTTTTTTGGTGCAAAACTTTTATGCTCTGTTTGTATTAATATGAGACCCTTTTTCTTTTTTTCTTTTTTTCATTTGTTTGTGTTTATAGTAGACAAGCATCCTTGGCATGCCATTGATGTGTTTGTGAGATTGACTGAATGTCGTTTCAATAGTGCTATAATTTTACAGCCAAAAAAACTATTTTATTTTACCTTGGTTTATTTGGAAATATCTTAGGTCTCATTTTTTTAATGTGTTGTGGCTTATTGGAAGAATGTAAGACTCTGAAGTAGTGAAGTATAAAGTGTTGGTGGCACGTCTCAAATCACCTTCCAACGTATTTCAACATGTAAGATTCTGTTTCTTGAATTGATCAAATTAGATTGTACTTCTCATTAATGCATCCATTGTATACTACATCAATAGTGCTATAATTTTATAGCCAAGAAAAAATCCTTTTTTTGGGGTGCTTAACTTTTATGCTCTGTTTATATTAATATGAGACCCTTTTTTTTTTTCATTTGTTTGTGTTTGTGTTTATATTAGATGAGCATCCTTTGCAGCCATTGATGTGTTTGTGAGATTGCCTGAATGTTGTTTCAATAGTGCTATAATTTTACAGCCAAGAAAACTATTTTACTTTACCTTTGTTTATTTGGAAATATCTCAGGTCTTATTTTGTTTAATGTGTTGTGCCTTATTGGAAGAATGTAAGACTCTGAAGTAGTGAAGTATAAAGTGTTGGTGGCACGTCTCAAATCAAAGCAAATTGTTTTTGGTGTTTCAATTTTTACGATAAGTTTTCTGCATAATTCTGCATAATTTTACGGCATAATTCTTGGCAACCATAAGAACTATTTTATTTTACCATTGTATACTACATCATTTAGACTGATATCCACTTCCAACAATTGATATTAGATCGTACTTCAATTTCATGATTGTATAACATGGATTGTGTTTTAGAATCAAAGCAAATTGTTTTTGGTGTTTCACTTTTTGCGGTAAGTTTTCTGCATAATTCTGCATAATTTTACTGCATAATCCTTGGCATACCATTGATGTGTTTGTGAGATTGTCTGAGTATCGTTTCAAAAATAGATTTTGTTTAGTTTTGCATTTTGATGCACAAAATTCAAGCTGGCATATTTTTTCAAAACTCATTAAGTCTTTGCCTTATATTACTTTTATATTATCCAACATTATAGATTTAATCACCATTAGCACTGATTTTCAAGCTTACACCTGAGATTTGGATGCTTATTCATTATGACATGAATATAAAAATTTAAAAAAACTATGTTAGTTTGAGCTACTTGACACTGCCATGTGCATCTGAATAATTTAATAAATGATTTCAAATGATTTTCAAAGAAGGCATCTTTCATTATATTATGCCATGCTTTCACCAATACTAAAATATAAAATCTTTCGTTCTTGAATGTTTCAGTATGTGATAGACCTGTTCACTTAAACTTCCTTTCTCAACAGCCCAATGCTAACTACCCTTAGGCATATCTAGAAGTAGCTACAAAATGTTTTGTTTGTGCAGTATTTGACTTCAAACATGATCAAGAATATGTACAGTTTGGTATTGATTTCTGCATTAACAACAACATGCATTGAATAAAGGGGAAGAATGGTGGTGTACAATAGCATGATAACTGCAAACTTAGTAAGAGGCTAATATAATTAACGCAGAAAAGTACAAATCTTTAATATATTTGAAATTGAATAGAGGATAGAAAGAAAAATCAAATTCCTTTCACAGCAAAGAAGGGGGAAAACCTCTAGACAAAATTTCTAGAATAACCAAAACAGATTCACATAACTTTAATGTGATAATGTAAAGCATCTTTTACCTTTCTTCAAGGTTTGCATATTAACACAAAGCAAGGAAGGAGAGCTCTAGAATTGAGCAAATAAAGCTCCTCAATATTTGAATAAAGACCCACTTTACCAACCAAAGCAAATTGATATTAGAATCAAAGCAAATTATTTTTGGTATTTCAATTTTTGCGGTAAGCTTTCTACATAATTTTACTGCATAATCCTTGGCAGCCAAAAAAACTATTTTATTTTATAATCATTGTGGAGATATGAATACCCAGCAACTTACATTAGCTTTAGAGAGGAGGGGGAAAAAAAATCCAAAGTTACAGAATCAGACTCACTTGAGCTGAAGTAAAATTAAGCAGTCGAATTGGTTATAAAAAAAGTCACACACACGTACAAAATGAATATGAGAAAATTTAATATTTGTGAAGGGCAGTTTGGAAAAAAATTTGTAATCCACAAATATGAAGTTCAACATAGTTGAGTTTGTGGCCAGTTATTTTATGACTCTATCCTAAGAATTGGCATCTACTAATTGAGAAAAAAAAATTTAAAAAATAACTTTAAAAAAAAATTCCTTTGCATCATCAGGTGCTCATATTTTGAAGTTCTTTTTGGAATTTCAGAATTCAATGCAACATTAGGCTTGGAGATAAGAAAACAATAAGCAAGAAGTGTGGTTTGTAAGTGATTGGAGGGAGAGGAAGCTCAGTTAAAAATAATTCAAATTATTTTATAGATTGCAAGGAAAACAAGTAGGCTACTCAACATTGGTTTGTAAGTTTTGAATTACCCTTACCCTCATAGTTTCAGTCTCATTTAATGAGCAACTTCATGATTATGAACACTAAGTTTTCAGTGTGGTGGTACTAATTGAAATTTTCCATAAGGTGACAACGTTGGTTGGATATCCAAGTTGTTTAGAGAGCTTGGTGGTGGCATTAGAAAATTAATTGATGTGGATTCCATCGATTCCCATATTTGCTGGGTGCTTAGCATGTTTGACTGGATTGTAATGCCTAGACCATGTCTCAAAAGATATTTACTTTTATGATAATGTATTTGCAAAAACATTAAAGTAATTTTGTACATGTAAAAATCTGTTGCACACCATTTTCATGCTTTGGCAGGTAGCTTTTTTGGAAAAAATTATGGTTTATTGTTAAGAGTTAATTGTATAGCCGCTTAAAGTAATTGTATGTTGGTTTTATTAACTTGAGTTGAGTTGTAGCTGAATTTGTTGATTTGGTTCAATTTGGTTTGGTTAATGTGGGGGGAAGTTCTAGGTAGGAATAAGCCAAAAATAGTGTGACAATCATGTAGTGCAATATCAGGCAATATTATAGCAACTGGAGAAAATTTCCCAATACAGCATTTATACTTGTAAACTTTCGTCTGAACCATTGTCTCTTGCCACAAACTGTGATACAAAAGCCACATCATCACCTTCCATAGTATCCCATATGCCTTTTGGGATATGATTTTGCAGATTCTCTTTTGTAACGCACAATAAATAACCGAAGTACATCAGCCATGTGCCTCTTTGGTCCACAAGTGTCATAGATAGATCCAAAGCTATTACCACTATAGAGGCAGAGGTAGCAGTCTATCTGGATAAAAAAAACAAATATGCAAGCGGTCAGAGCTTGATATAGTTGCACATAGTCAGAACATATTACTTCTACTTTTCTGCAATGTATTGTTTAATGAGTTTCTTTGTTTAATGTATTGAAAAACAAGAGTGGTGCAAAAACATGAATGGTGTTGAATGATGTGGACACCTGTCATCATTCTGATTACTATTTTAATCACCAATTGCTCACAAGTTACCTGTTAATTTACACGTTTTTAAGATGGATTGTTTCTTCAAGTATTTGTAACTTTTAATTATAAATAAAATGAAAAGGCTATGCTAAAATATTTTTTAACTTTTTATTTGGTTGTGTAAGTTGTTCATTTTTCCTAGCAGTTGATTACATAATATCTATTAAATTGCAAGTTGAACAGCTATAAAATGAAAAAGCTATGCTAAAAATAACCACGCGCAATGCGCGAGTCCGCGACTAGTATATCTAAAAACTGAAACGTAATATTTATTATTATTACACTCCTGTTGAGCTATATCTGCAGCCATATCATTCACTTATTTTCTACTTCTTCTTTTCTTACTTTTATTCTCCCTGTTCTTTAAAAAAAAAAAGAAAAAAAAAAAAAAAGAAACAACAACAACAACAACAACTTACTTCTTCATCCTATTAGTCCAAATCTACTATTACACTTCCTCCAACTTTTCCTCTTCGTCTTTATCTTT
Organism: Quercus suber; assembly: GCF_002906115.3. Classification (NCBI taxonomy): domain Eukaryota; kingdom Viridiplantae; phylum Streptophyta; class Magnoliopsida; order Fagales; family Fagaceae; genus Quercus; species Quercus suber. The sequence continues at coordinate 103,824 of NW_027069801.1, read as the reverse complement.
TTATCTCCCTACTACTTTTTTTTTTTTTTTTTTGCTTAGATCCCCCCACTACTTTCTACTTTACCGTTACACTTCTTTCATCATTTTCTCTTTTGACTCTTCTTCTTTCCATTTTATTTTGTATAAATTCGATATGATTTCTTTCATTCAATTCATATTTTTTTCCCACCAAAAAAAAAAAAAAAAAACTGCGAGTACTATCTCTCTCTCTCTCTCTCTCTTTTGGTGGATTTTTGTTCTTTCTTATAACTCTGATTAAGGTTGGTGGTTTTTTTATTATAAAAAATATGTGTTTTGGTATTGTATTTTTTAAATTTCCCATCACAAAGTCTTCTCTCTCCCTTTATTGCTTTGGTTGAATTTTGGTTTGGGTTAATTTTTAGTTTTTTTTTGGAAATATGAATTTGAGTTTATATCAAAACACAATCTACAAGGCTATGAATTTGAATATGCCTACCAATTGTTTGAGTGATAAATTATTATAAACTATGATGTCTATCTCTTATACCTTTGGTTTCATTTTAATTTTGGTTAAGATAACATTATAATTTTGTGATGAGTTTTTATAATTATTAAAATAATCTCCTTATTTCTTAAGAAATGAGAAATTTGAAACTTATAAAGTTTAGTTGTATATTAGGCAAATGTAACACACTACAATAGAAGTTAGAAGAATATGGTTCACCTTAAATAAATATTAATCAAACATACAAAAAATAATAATATGATATATTTTTAAAGATAACAAGATAAAAAATACTTGTAGAAATCTTTTTTTAAAATAGATAATACTTGACGTAATTGTTACTTTTTTATATATTACACCCCATTACATAATATTTATATATTCCCACACATTGCATGGTTTTGCGGCTATCCTCCAAGTAAGCAAAGAGGTTGACATTCAATTTCATCTCTTTGTTATTCCATCTCCAGGTCAAAGTCCATTTACTCCACCTCTTCGATCTGGCTCCTCGTTGAAGACCTCCTCAATGGTGGTTGGAGAGAGAAATTTATCTATAAAAAATAAAAAATTTAAATACTTTTTCTGTCTCTACCCAAATAACTTCTCCTCTGTTACTACTTTTACCTCAACCCTTTATGTTTTATATTTCTCCAATCCATATCTATGTCCTTAACTGTATCAAAGACTCAAAAACCAAAAACTATATAGGGAGAAAAGATTACTTCATCAACCAAACTAGGAGAAAAGATTCGAACTTCATCGTTGCCGTCAAAGGAGGATGGGAATATCCCATCAAGCTCCTATGAGTTAATTTCTTCTGTTTGTTTTCTCTCTTCTTGGCCTCAACATGCTGATTAGGTGCTTTCTCACATTTTCCTTGTTCATCGTTTTCATTCTTTTCGCTCTATCCAATATCTTCATCTTATATATCAACAATAATATAAATGCATTAATATTTAATGACCATCCTAGTTGCTAATCCAAGAGGAAACAAGATTGGCAATTGAACTTTGTGGATTTAAAAAAAAAAAGTACTAACCTTTTTTCTCTTTAAACAAAAGAATCAAATATTATCTGAGAACCTTATGAGGAAAAAATATGGTGCTGGATAACCTGTTTCAGAAAAATACACACACACACACTTTTCTTGAACTCAACATGTGTGCAAACACAAATTCTCATATATAAAACACAATTTTTTATGATTCATAGTTGTATCCATGTAAAAGAACTTCACACATACAACTTTTGCTTTGCAATTGAAAATCTTAACACTCAAGTCCTAAAGAATTTATTTTTCACTTTTCACTTGGAGAAAGTAAAAAGACCTTTAATCAAATGAAGGCCATACTTCATCCATTCTTTTTGCAGTTTAAAATCACTAATGCATTATGTGCAAATTGAGTTCAAGAACCTGAAAATGTGCATTAATACGTCAAGCAAAACAAAAGCCTAAAAAGAATTCATATTAGCAATGGTTTCTTCTCTCAACTGATGTACTTTTGGCACGATCATAAATTTTCTTGATTTGTCTCTTCTCAATCAGCAAGTCTTTACTATCCTATTGTAAGACCAATAAGTTTCTAAGAAATAGCTGCTTCATTTTCAGGTAAAAATGCCATGTTTATAGTTATATAATTATATCAATAAAAGCCCTAACAAGTCATCAATTGAATTTTTTTTAGCTTTTTATTTCACTGTGAACATGTTGACTATTGGCTCCGTAGGGTGTGGCAAGTGCATCAAATATGATTGAAATTCCTTTCAAGTAGCCTCAGATATTACATGCGTTTTTATGCTGTTTTAATTCAATAGCAATATAATTTTGTAGAGAGTACATGCCTGTAACATTCTAGAATTGGAATCTCCAGACTATCACTGCTATGGCGTATCTAGCATATAAGGTTGGAGGTCTGTATTTCCTTAACCTCTTCAGAAATATTGGTTTTCAAAACTTTATCAAGATATTTCTATATTGCTATTGCATACTTCTTCCTATATGCTTTGTATTGACACCTTTTGCCTCAACCCCCAAGGTAACTGTGTTAAAACAATATTCATCAGGTGGTCCGCTACCAGACCCTTGAAGATAGTGGAGAGCCTATTAATTAGACAATTGAATTCATTATTGGACTTAGGCACTNTTCTTCTTTTTTTTTGGGGGGGGGGGGGGGGGGGGGGGGGGGGGGGGGGGGGTGTGGAATGGGCTAGAAAAACATATTATCTACTGCATTACATTGGAAAAAGAAATGGAGCTTATTCTAAGCATATCTTCTTTGCGAAGTTCAGGTTCAAATGAAAGGTCAATACTTTTGTGCATATCAACTATATTGATAATTGATGGGCCATCTAAATCGTCCATGACAAATATTAAGAACTTAGAAATAGAAAAGGAGAATCAAGGAGTTCTTTTTTTTTTTTTTTTAATTGTGAAGAAAAAACCTTGTTGCTAATGAAAATGATTCATTCAAGACCAGTAACACTTACTAGCTTGGTCATTTCTCTATATCAAGTTAAACAGAAACTTTCTGGCCAATTTCAAGAATCATTGAGTGTAACCAATTTCTTAAGCAACGGTTACCTTTCCTACAAGCCAAAAGGTGAAATAAGAAATAATGCACACTTAACTCTAAAAGATTTGAAAAGCACAGTCAGTGACTTACCATACAACATGTTAAGTCCCCATGACAAGGATCTGCAGCAGCTGCTATGGTATGTAAAGCAAGGTCTAGCAGGGAAAATCTTTTGGCAAACTCTTGAAATATTATGTCTTGACCAGGCATAACAAATCCGATAGCTCTATATTATGCGTAATCAAATTCATTACTTCTTAACTTATTGAGAAAATTTGAATCATTAATTTGAAACTTAAAAATGTTTAGTTGTGCCCAAAAAAAAAAAAAAAAACATAACACACTATAACAAAAGTTTTGAAGAATACAGCCCACTTCAGAAAAGAATATATTTATAAAAATAGAGTGATAAGAAATACTTTTAAAAATGGTTCTATTTTTAAGGATTAAAATTAGTGGTTAGAAGTGGATAGATATAGTTATAAATTTTAGAAAATAAATGATATATTGTACCACATTACAAAATAATTATATATTCTTTTTTTGCATAACAAATAATTATTATATATTTGCACACAATGCGTGAGTCTGTGACTAATTTTCCATCAAAGAAGTGACAATTTTTGTAAGAAATATTTTCCAAATATTTGTAACTCATAATGTCCAAATATGCGTTTCAGAATATGAAACAGCTCAAGGCTGAAACAGAAGCGGGGGCAATTACAATTCTTACTGGGCAATTACAATATCCAAGCATTCACAACATAACAAAAACATCAATAACACAAGCTGAAACACTTCATTCATGTATATATGTCAAGAAACAGACCAAGTACTCATTGTGTACATTAAAAACAATACCATTCAAATTCACCAAAGAAAAAACAGGAGTTGTAGTACTTACAAGTGAATATCTGAGGAGGCTCACGTTTTTCTGCTTCTAAGAAAATATCTGAGTTGCAGAGAGAATATCTAAGATGAATGGTAATACATAATTACATTTATACTACTGAGCAGAGGAGAAAATAAGAATGAAAGGCGGGAAAGAGAGAAACAAATCAAACAAACTAACAAACATTATAACCTACCAATAAGATTACAACACGTGGAGTCCGTTACCAACAAACTGAGCTAGGTGCATGTGCTTTACATGTGCCTCACTTAAGCCTAAAACACGACAACGTTTTCAGCTTCTTTCTTAAATCTTTTCTACAAAACGCCACCGTTCTTTTAAATGATGTCAACCTCTGCGTTTGCTTCACGGTGTCGTTTTGGTTCTTCGCTTCTTTCTTCTTCACTTCTTACAGTGTTGGAAACCTCGTAAGGCAGGAGTTCAGAGTCATTAGGGACCGATAATGACAGATTCAAATCACCAGATTTAAACTCGTTCTTTGTTTTTTCCATTGAAAGCCCCAAAACTCCTTCACTGTTGGAAATCTCATGATAAATATTTGAGCCACAAGAAGTTAGTGTCATAAGTTACCAGATTTCTCAGGGCAACATATGCATTCTACATGAACCCCCCACCTTTCTATGATAAGGGGAACTGCGCTTGTCAAATGCCTGCCCCTGAATTTCGTGAAACATATTATAACCATAGGAGAGTAAGGGGTACTAATCCAATAATCTACTTGATGTTAATGGATCCAATGACCAACAATTCTTTGCACACACTCTTCTTATAGATTGTGGAAGTCTTGGAATTTCTTGAAACTTCTTGCAACTGATTATTTCAAGTACCACTAATCTAGTAAAACTACTAATGTGTTTGGGGATGGTAACAATATTCGTTTGGGATAGATATAGATACTTCAATACAAGGAAGTATTCAGGCTTCAAAAAAAAAAAAAAAAACTCTAATTCAGTTATATTTTCACAATTGATGAGATAAAATGCTTCCAACCTTGAAAACCCGTACCAAAAAGAACAATTAAGAGAATTGCTTGCAAATATTGATGGGGTCGTAGGAAAAATTGATTCCTCAGGCAATTGCAATTTATAAATAACATATGGAAGATGACTAAGATTTGGGCAATCATATAGGTATAACGTCCTAAGTGCAATGAGATATCCGATTGATGAGGGTAACCCTCTAATACCACTCCTTGACAATTCTAAAACCCTCTTAACATTTCATAATTGGATGAATATTGGGGAACTTCTCAAGGCTTGAGCAGCCCTCAAGATTAAAATATTTATTATTTAAGAGATTTCAACACCAGCTTACTTGGAAGAATTTGAAGTTTCTCGTAGTAGTGTGTGAGGTGCCATTCGCTTCTTGGAAATCCAAAAGATCATCAACCTCAACCAATTTTACAATAAGATCAGATTCCTTATAGTCGCTCAGGCTCAACCAAAGTTTTACAATAAGAAAGGTCCACTTCCTCTAAGTTTGGAGCACAAAAGTTAGGTAAATTTGTAATGGAATCACATTCACTGAAATTGATACGTTTCAAATTTTCAAACCATAACTCCTGTACAAGGTGAAAATAATTAGTATAAATCTTGAATAGATTTTAAAAAAAAATTCAAGAAAATCATAATTTAGAGATACTAGTAATCATACCTGCTTGAATAGCTTCTCTAATCTAATGTGACTATGTGGCATTCCAAATGCAACAAGTTGCTGAGGACAATATTTTGATGGCAAGGAAAAATGATATCTAGGCCATTCAAGCAACCTTAAATCATTGGGGAGAAATTTAAGTTCTTCACAAATGTGTACATTATGAACTATGAGAAATTTGAGATTTTCCATCCTTTTGAAAGCTTTAGCATGTAGTTGCATTGTTATTGGATTAGGAGAATGCAACATTATACCTTGGATCTTGCGGGATCCCTAATAAGATAACGCATTAAATGAATGATACCCACAATAGAATTATCCATAAGTATAATCATCATGAAATTTTAATAAAAGATGATATTGATAAACTTATTTTGTCTACTGAGTTAAAAAGGAAAAAAAAAAAATCAAAGAAAAAAGTTCATTACATCTACCTAGTGGGAAAAAGAATTTAAAATTTTGAAGAGAAAGAACTTATACCTTACTTCTAGTTAACACTTCAAGGGCATCCTTATAATACCATAACCTGCAACGTTTTCCTAGGATTTCAGGTGATTCTTGCCAAACAACTTCCTTACCATTTGTTGTATCAAATCATGCATTGATAGTGTGTCATTTTGATTAACAATTATGAGAGATTTATTGTTGGAGCATTTTAATATTAAATAATTAAAATGAATAAATGTTATAACATAAATGTAAAGATGTGAGATTAAATATGGAAAATAAGGAGTTAGTGAAAATGTTTAATCCCACATTGAAAAGGAGTGAGGCTTTTTTATAATTTTTAATTGTGGTGATTAATGGGCTAAAATGAATTGTCTCAGATATTGGGCTAGATACGTACACAAGGGGGAGGAGAAGAGTGGAGGTATCAAAATTGAAAATGAATCATCCTACTTGACAACCCATTTAGAGTAATTACCATATTCGTTGGTGAGTAAATGGGGCGAATTAATACTCCATTTTTATTATGGAAAAATAAAGAGCCATTAACCCACTTAATGGACTATCCATTTGGGCCTTTTCATTCTTCAGAAACTCCTTATCTCACCATTAATTATGTAACTCCAGCCCATCAGATTAATATCTAACAATTAATCTTGTAACACCCACTACATCAATATAATGAACCTAATTAATCAAATTAATTTGGGTAGTAATTTCGTGAGGCCCATTGAGTCTATAAATAGGCTCATTCAGACTCAATCCAAGTTACTACAATACACCAAAAAAAAAAAAAAAAAAAAAGAGATTGTTGGTAAGGAAGGGTGTTCTTTCTGTTCTTTCTGGTGAAGCTTTGGGCCTGAACACTTTGTGCAGAGGTTGTTCTAGCCGTACGACACTTGTTGGGTTGTTGTATCTTGGGGGAGACAAGTCAGAGACGGTTTGCACCGGTTACAAAGTTTAGCCAACCAAGGGCTTGAAGAGAGAGAAAAAGAAAGAAACCTGACTCAATAATGTACTTGATGATAGTGGATCCAATGACCAACAATTCTTTGCACACACTCTTCTTATAGATTGTGGAAGTCGTGGAATTTTTTGAAGCTTCTTGCAACTGATTATTTCAAGTACCACTAATCTAGTAAAACTACTAATGTATTCGAGGATGTTAACAATATTCGTTTGGGATAGATATAGATATTTCAATACGGGGAAGAATTCCAGCTTCAAAAAAAACTCCAATTCAGTTATATTTTCACAGTTGATGAGATTCAATGCTTCCGACCTTGAAAACCCATACCCAAAAGAACAATTAGGAGAATTTCTTGTCCATATCGATGGTGTTGTTGGAAAGACAAATTCCTCAAGCAATTGAAATTTATAAATAATATCTAGAAGATCACTAAGGTTTGGGCAATTATATCGGTATAACGTCCTAAGTGCAATGAGATATCCGATTGATGAGAGTAACCCTATAATACCACTCCTTGACAATTCTAAAACCTCTAAACATTTCATAATTGGATGAATATTGGGGAACTTCTCAAGGCTTGAGCGGCCCTCAAGATTAAAATATTTAAGAGATTTCAACATCAGCTTTGCTAGGAAGAATTTAAAGTTTCTCATAGTGTGTGAGGTGCCATTCTTTAAACTTATAAAGAAATCCAAAAGACTTATGAACCTCAACCAAATTTTTACAATAAGAAAGGTCCACTTCCTCTAAGTTTGGAGCACAAAAGTTAGGTAAATTTGTAATGGAATCACATTACTAAAATTGATATGTTTCAAATTTTCAAACCATAACTCCTGTACAAGGTGAAAAAAAATCAATATAAATCTTGAACAGATTTCAAAATAAAATTTAACAAAATCATAATTTAGAGATACTAGTAATCATACCTGCTTGAATAGCTTCTATAATCTAATGTGACTATATGGCATTCCAAATGCAACAAGTTGCTCAGGAGAAAATTTTGATGGCAAGGAAAAATGATATCCGGGTCATTCAAGCAACCTTAAACTATTGGGGAGAAATTTAAGTTATTCACAAATGTGTACATTATGAACTATGAGAAATTTGAGATTTTCCATCCTTTTGAAAGTTTTAGCATGTAGTTGCACCATTATTGGGGCTTTGGAGAATGCAACACTATACCTCAAATTTTGCAAGATCCTTAATAGGATAAAGCATTAAATGATGATAGACACAATAGAGTTTTCCATAAGTATAATCATCATGAAATATATATATATATATATATATATATAAATATAATAGGCAAAGTTTAGAGAAAGTCCAATTAGAATTTCAAATTAAAGTCTAATTTTGCACCATGTATCCTAAATTATTTATTTTTAAAGAGAGTTTTATTTCTTAATTTTAGAATTAAATGTGAGACAACATCATAAATATTCATCCAAGTGAGTTATTGAGTACAAAAATTAAAAAGTCTATAATAAATGAATCGTAAAAAAAAATTGTTTCACAATAACAAAAATTAAGAACTAATAAAAGAAAATAAACACAGATAGTTTACATTTTATACCTAAGAATATTCTTACAATAATTTTTTAAGAGTCAACAAAATATGTATGTGAAGCTCCCTCCTGGAGACTTGAATCTCAGCTCTTGTCCTCCACACCTCACAAGCATTTATGCTTGTATAGTGATTACCCCACTAAGGGTGCGTGATGGTAAGAGTTAACAAAATATAAGAATGTCTACCAATAGTTTTAAATTATATATATATAAATTATATTATACATTTTTTTTTTATATCTTTAAGTATATTTATGCAAATACATGGGATTACAAGCTAATATATATTAATAACTAAAGTTGAGAGAAAATTCAATTAGATTTCAAATTGAATTTAATTAGAGTCTACTTTTATGCCATGTATCTCATCTAATCTAAAATTTTAAATTTTTGTGACAAGTAAGTTAATTTAGTGTAAAAATTGGATTTCAATTAGAGTTTAATTTTGTGACACGTGTCTCATCTAATCTAATTTTTTTTTTTTAAGTGAGTCAATTCAGTATAAAAAATGAGGAGTCTAATATAAATAAACCTAGATTATATATATTTATATATATATAAAAATATAAAACCAAAGCTTAGAGAAAATTTGATTAGAATTATGAAAGTTCAAATAGCCCACATTTGTGAGAAGGCTTTTTAGTGCTTTGGGAAGCAGTTAGAAACGGACCAATGGTTATTGGTTGATACTATGAGTTATAGTGGAATCCAGTAAGCTAGAAAAGACAAAGGTTCGGCGTAATCTCGTTGGAGCAAGAAGCTTGGAGGGCTTAGGTACATTGGGTAGATTAGGCTTAGAGGGTCTATTATTGTTNTCAATATGTTCCCCCCCCCCCCCCCCAAAAAAAAAACCTATATTTTATTATAATTTTTTTGAGTGCCATCACTCCCTAACACATTAAATCTCATTTGTTTTGTTTTTTCTTTTCTTTTTTCTATTTAACATTTTGAGTCTAATTCATACATTGACAAACAATTTCAAACTTAACAACAATAACAATGAAAACTTAGTCCCAAATAATAAAAATCTGCAAGAGAAAATTGTTTTTATTAAATATTCACTATTTGAACTCAACAACTAGAGCTCACCAAATAGGAGAGGAAAAAAAAAAGGAGAAACATTGTTCTAGACAGTTTTTTGTTATTATCAACTACTAGTGTGTAACCCTGTGCATATGCACAGGTACATTTAAAAATAATCACAATTACATATATATGTGAATTCAAATTAAACTCAGTATAAGAATTACAACTTACATATTTTTTAAACCATGAATTTCTAAAATATATAAAATTGAATCTAGACTCTTTAGTTTTTGCATCAATAATTCATTTGTCACAAAAATTAAAAAATTAGATGAGACATATGGCGCAAAATTGAATCTCAATTAAAATTCAATTTAGAATCTAATTGAATTTAGACTTTTTCTATTTTTGCACCTAATAATTCACTTGACACATACATTTAAAAATTAGATGAGACATATGGCGCAAAATTATACTCAAATTTAGAATTTAATTAGATTTTTTCTCAGTTTTAGCTATTAATATATATATATATATTGGTTTTAGCTCCTTGATTAATTGTTTAATTTTTTATTCTTTTATTTTGTGTAAGGGGGGCAACTTTTCTTTTTTTGGGTCTAATATTTAAACCTTTTTTTTTTTTTTTGGGTTGGAACTGTACCTCATTTATTGTAAAAATCCTTGGTTTGTATTTTGTGAAATCTATATAAACCGCTCCAATTTTATCTTAAAAATCATGAGACTAATGATGAGATATACATACTCATTCTTGTAATGCTGTCCAAACAAACTACCAACTTCACATAGAGCTATCCTCCATCTTGACACCTTGCACATTTTATCTTTGAAATTTTCTTCATGTTTAGCCAATGCTACTCCAAACTCTCTCTTGTTTAGATACTTCCAAAGGACTCACTTTGTAAAACACCGGTAAAACCAACTGGCCATTTTTCCTACACTCAATAATCCTAACAAGTTCATCCAAGCACCAAGTAGAAGATACCTAGTTTTTAGAGAATATAATAATTGAAATCATTGACAACTCAATGGCACTGAGAACCTCTACTAAAACTTCCTCTCCTCTTTGGAGGTTATCATTGATGAAGGTATTAAAACCCTTTTCACATAAAGCTTGATATAAATGGTCTATAAAACCATTGCTGGTATCTTCACCTCTCAAATTTAAGAAGACATCATATTTCCATTGGGGAGTGAAAGAAGAAAAGGAGGTTTCTTTATTGGTTGGGAAAGCCATTATGGTCTATGAGGAGAAGGGTGAGAAGATCAGAAAAGAGGAGGAGGAGAGATGGGTTTCACTGTTTCAGTATGAGGCAGACAAGGATTGCAAGCCAGGGAAGATATAATGGGAAGCTGATTTGTCTCCACTCAAATCTGTCCAATGTAGACTAAACAAGCATTCACGTTGGAAAACACGTAGATGGAAGCAACTCCTTGTAGTGGTCACAGTTGGCTCCTCTGCTTTGCTATTGTCAATATATATTATAAGTAGCACAGGAAACAACGGTGTGACAGTAACGTTTAGCCTTCATTACATGAAAAAACCCAATAAACATCACTACATGATCGCATCTACAACTGCAAAACCAATGCAAATTAATTTGATACACACCCCCGTCCAATTCGGTCACTCTAAAAATCCATGTCCACTTTGAAGCCCCAATTAGCATCTTTGCCCGTAAAGCTAAAAACATTGGAAAGGAAAAAATGGAGCTCAGAAAGGAAAATCCCCAATTAGCATCTCTACCCGGAAAGCATTTTAGAGCTAGCGAGCATTGAACAGCTACTATCAGTCTCTCTCTTCTCTCCTGATTGTTTGTCAATCAATTATAAAGATAAAGAATATACATCAAACTCATTCATCAACAATAAAAATTTTAAAGGACAATTATCATGGAATAAAGATGATATCCAAGGATGCAAAGCCGTAGAGTCTTGAGGAGAATTAGGTGGGAGCGGCCTGTGCAAGGGTGGAAGAAATTGAATGCTGATGGGGCATGCAGTGAGCTTCATGGCATGGCTGGTTGTGGGGGAGTGGTGAGAAATGAGGATGGGCAGTGGGTAGTTGGTTTTAGTAAGCGGATTGGAGTCACCAACAGCTTTGCTGCTGAGTTGGGTCTCAAACTGTGCTGCGATTTGAATATTCATTGTCTTGTAGTTGAGATGGATGCCAAGGCTATTGTTGATGTGTTACGAAATGCAGATTATGCTAACAACATTATATCACCTATTTTGGAGGATTGCAGGCAGCTGCTTACACACTTCCATCAAGTTCATATTAACCATTGTTTCTACCAAGCCAACCAATGTGTTGATGGTTTAGCTAGGATGAGTTATAGGATGTCTACTGATTTTCTTATTTATGATAGTCCGCCTATGGACATTTTGGATGTTTTTGAGGGTGACCTCAATGGGATGTATTTTAACAGGATATGTCCTGAATCTTGTTCTGGTGTTTAGTTTTTAATATTATCGCTCTTTCATCGAAAAAAAAAAAAAAAAAAAAAATGATATCTGCTTTACCCTTATATTTTGAAATGTAAGATTGGTGTTTAGTTTTTAATATTATCGCTCTTTCATCGAAAAAAAAAAAAAAAAAAAAAGATGATATCTACTTTACCCTTATATTTTGAAATGTAAGAATCAACAATGCAATTTTTGCATAATTTAGTACATATGAGAGGGAAAAGTCCCAAAAATGGGGAGGGGGTGCCCAAAAGAGGAAACATGATACACAACAATCAAATACTTAATAATAATCCCGAGTCCCCCAAGGGTCATGTAAATGGCATGCTAAACATTACACTTCCAAATGAAGGGTCATAGATTGGTTTATGAAAGAAATCTAAAGTATATCTTCATATCAGAATTGAGATGAAACTGAAATAATCTACACCACCATCGAGCTAAAAATCAGAAAAGAAACTTGTTTGAACTGATAAAATCAGTTCTTTTACTTGCATTTTTTTCCCCTTATCTTGATACCTGAAACATTGAAACATTAAAATGAAACACTCACATAGATCCCATTCAGTAAGGCAGGGCCATCCTGGTCTTACTAATAAAAAGTTGATCCGTAATAAATGTGCAAAGGATATAGAAGAGATAAATGGCCCATATAGCATTTGAAAGACAACGTATAAAGATCATCTGAAAGATGATGACAAAATCAGTCATTTATGGGGATCAATTACAATGTCCATAATCCAAACAAACATTAAGAAAAATTTGAGAGCAATTCAAATGCAATGTAAAACACAATAACCTGAAATCCAAATTATAAAGCCTGTGCTACTTAAAATTATTGCACAATCAAATGCTAAATCTTGGTGTGTACTTTTGGTTTGCTTTTAATTCAGTCACAAATGCATCTTTATTAGCTAGCCTTGAGCACCGTATCTCAACATAAGAACACCTAAGCCAGCCAAATTGATTGAGCTAGTGGCTAGGAAGAACCCCTCATATGGGCATTTGTTTAGCGTTTTCTACAGCCAAAGCAATACTAGGATGTACAAAGCATTTAAACTGCAGCCCACCCCTGCACCCTATATAATAACAAGAACATATGATTATTCAAGAAAACCTTCTTTTTCTCAAAACCAGATATAGTTTTAAACATATCTTCAAATGAATTGATTTTAAAACATTCCTATTGAAATAATTTTAAAGAAGATACCCAAGGAACATTTAAGCAAGATAAATGTAATAGATGTGTCTTGACTCTTGAACCCTCTATCTATATATTTATTAAAGTTAAAAGATGGAAGCTTGCAATTAAATGATGCACATTCTACTCTGGAATTTTTTTTTTTTTTTTTAAATTAAAAAATCATACAAAAATAACTACACAGTTCATGACAACACATTTGACAGTCAAAGCACTTACATGATCTCAAAAAACTGCCCATTTTTCCCCAAAACACTTACTGAAGAAACTGCCCCCAACATATGGGTTTCCAATTACGAAAAATCTGATGGAGTTAATCCCATATCTTTTCATATTCATACACCTCATGTAATATATACAATCGTACAAAGCATCCAAAAATAATTATATTTACCAAATTCTCTAAAGGTTTTACACCATTGTATGGACATATCATGAAAAGATAGAAAGATCCATACCTTCAATATCTGATCATGTGTAATACTGCCAAGAAAAATGCTGAAAAGTACATCTGGTGGTTTAACTGGAGTGTCCACTTCCCATGTGTTTGCTGCGTCCCTACAAATAGCAGAGAGGAAAGCACTATGACTTTGGACTTAAAAAGCTAGCATTAAAACTTACTGATTGTCTTGTTTTCCAATGGAAACCGCTTGACTTGAAACTACTTAAAAGAATTTAATTTAAAGCTTTAGAGAATGGTCCAATAAATGCAAACAGAAGATCCTATAGAATGGAAGGATCATTTTAAGCACATAAACATAAAAACTTAAGGAATAAAGGAGTTTTATCAGTAGCCAGTAGGTATAGTTGTTATCCCAACAATGATGAAGTTGTGGCCTTTCCGTCTTTACTAATTCAAATATTCTTGATTAACAAGGAAAGAAACAAGCAAATAAAAACATATTTTATGTTATGTTCATAGAAATAACTCCTCAACCAATCAAATACGAATTATATTCTTACAGAGATCCCAAACAAAGGCATTTAGGAGGCCCAACAACTTAATATTTGGCCAGCATGTATCAAATGACCAGCTAACAGTAAATTTTCATAGGCTTGAAATGTAAGATGCTAAAATACCAATCATTCACAAAATCTTGGTATTCAAGAGGTACCATAGCGCTCCAACGCCTTTTATGGTGTCTGGTCATGAAGGTTCAAACCCCACCAGCCCCACTCCCCCAATTTACCTAGGGAAAATGAAAAAAGAAAGAAAAAGCCCATCTCAAACAATTTTGTACCTGGCTTTTGTGATTTAAAAAGCACTTATTTTTCAAAAATCGCCCCCCCCCCCCTCCCCCCCCCCCCCCCCCCCTCAACTTATTAAAGACACATCTTTGGGCCCAGTTTTTAGAAGAAACACTTCTTTAACACCACCTAATGCAATGAGAATGGACCATTAGTGCAAAAAAGCTTGCCTTGATCATACACACACTTGGAAAATGTCGAAATGCTTTATACACTGATTATGGAAATCAACATATCTAAATCTAAATGTATATCAATGTCAAATAAATATGACCATGAAACATATTGTAATACATATTAATGAACATCAAATAAACTAAATAAATGAATAAACCAATCTACGGCTCCACATTCTAATTGAATATTTTAAAATACATACAGAAAATAAACTTGAATAATAGTTTTAATGGTCTAGAACTTGGAACATCCAAAATTTTGAATAGACTCAGTAATCCCAATTATTCTCAACAGCAAATACCTTCCTTGTGAAGCTCCTCCCAAATTTGCAGCAATTTTAGAACCTCCAAAATTTAGTTTTGGTGTTTGAGTATTCTTATGAAAATTTTTATGCCCAATTCTTTTTTAGTGCAAATCACTCAGTACTAAACAAAACCAAAATCTCAGCAAACACCTTTCTGTGTTTTCCCATGAAAACTAACCAAAGATCGTCATTTAGATTAACAATCAATTTACTGTCTTATCCTGTGATCCAAAAACTCTATTAACTTTTTAGAACCTTAAGAATAAGGTGCACTTCAAAAGATGCCTTTTTAAAAGTAACTAATTGTATCACCTACCTTTTAGCTATAGAAAAGTACATCTTGATGACCTTGACAAAGGATCTTGTCCTTTAAAGGCTGCTCCACATTCCTAGACAAACAGACAAATGAAGATTTAAAACAATTAATTTGTATAAAAAATAATTAAATCCCTAAAGCATAAGTGATAGAAAATACCATAGCAAAGGAGTTTACCCTTTACCTCTCTTGCAATATGACTCCTTAGCTCTTGAAGCAGAATCTAGGAACCAAAATGGGGAAATTGGTATAAGAGATTTTCAAAGGGTAAATTGGTATAAGAGATTTTCAATGAAAAGAAGAGAGTTCAATACTAGTGAATTATTATGAAAAGATTGCAATTTATCTCATCAACCATGTTCTGATCCTCCCATCCCAGAATATTCACCAAAATATCGATCACTAAAGATGTAGATCCACAAAATAATAATAAAAATTAAAAAAAATTTTGGTTTAACTCAGGGGTTTGGATGAAAAATTAAATTTATTCACGAAATAAATTATGTTAAGAATCAAACTAAATTGATCAATTATGGCTACCATCAAAATCATAGAAATGGACCTCCCCACTGCCCCCTACCCCCTAAAAAACAAAATTACAACATGACTCTATACAGTAACAAAAAATTTTCTCTTTACAAACTCATTGGCCTTAATGCTTCCTCATACTTGACATTGCTGTAGAATACACAAGCATTTATGTTAAGCATACCATGATAAACCATTGCAAACGTAGCAAGTTTGCTTATGGTGCTTCAAAAACTTCTGCCCTTCAACTTATTTTTACATCAGAGAACTACTTAGTACCAGTTATATACCTTGGATTTTATTACACAATATGACTTAACTTGTTGCTATAGCCTCTTTGAGAAAGGATAATCAAAGAACAAGTGGCCCTTTCTGAAGCCATAGTTTAGTGCCAATTTGATTTTCACTTTTCTTGACAACAAGTTCAATGCATTCTTGTCCGGTTGTCATTTACCTTTCAATAAAATAATGAAACAATCTAAGTAATATTATTTAGTGAATCAATTAAAATAAAGAAACATCTATGACAATAAACAATATCAAAATTTAAAACAAACAAGAAAAGTAGAAGTAATCAAACAAAATTATCTTTTGTAAAAGTTAACAATCAAAACTTAATAATTGGTGCAATGAGTTGCATAGGTCAGAAACATCTTAGCAAGTTGATTCAATATTCTGAAGAAGCATTTCATCAAACAACTTGTGTGCTTGATTTAAATTTCAATTTAAAACAATCATCAAACATAGTCGTTATTTGGTAAAACTGAAACACAAATTTATTAGAAAGTTTCAAATTCAAAGTATACATGTTTTCCAAAAAGGAATTGGAAGAAGAAAGATATTGTAAATCTTTCAATACCTTGGAGCCCAGGGATTTACAATGATAAAAAAGATGGGTGGCAAGAGAGCAGGGTATTACATAGAAGACACGTAACACATATCTAGATAACCCCATTTTAACAGCTTGTCTCAAGTGGAGAGTCTAATCCTCAAAGGAAGGCAGTAACTAATGGAATGTTAAGAATACCGGATCAATTTCCTCAACTTCACTTCGGAAAATTTTCTCCCAAGCTGATTTGAAAGAGAACTACAGAGTTCAGTAGATTGAATAAAGTTTAGCATCTTCTTCTAAATGTGATAAATACTACCTCCTACTCCCAACATGGTTGACTTACAAGTTGACTTATGGCTCACTTAACTTCTATATTTATCTTGACTTTGAACTCTTTTTTTCTTTTTTTTCCCAGTTGAAAAGTGACAATACTCACATTCAACATAGATAACAAATGTAAAATTAAAATCATTATAAAGTCCACCACATTTGAATTTTAAGAAATGCATTTTGAAGAACAAAAGCAAATTTTGAATATCTAAGGATAACAAGAAAAGATATAACCTCAACCTCAACGTGATTTTGTCTGAATTGAAATAAATACTCATCCTACTGTGTAAAAGATACAAAATCTATGAGCAATTCCAATATCCTCCTAGTTCTCAATACTGCTTGCATTTAGCAAATACAAGAAATTTAAGTAACATATATTTGGGAAATGTAACAAATATTGTTTCTCTATAACTTAAACTAGAGAGAGAGAGAGAGAGGGATCTCACTTGATTCAATAATCTGCTTGATGTTTTTGGATCCAACCCTATGTTCCTTGCATCCACCATTCCCATTGATTGTGGAAGCCTTGGAATTTCTCGAAGCTGCTTGCAGTTTTCAATGTCAAGAAGTTCTAATCTAGGGGATCTACTAATGCTTTTTGAGAGAGTAACAATATTGGAGTCACCTAGAAATAGAAATTCCAATACTTGGAAGTTATCGGGCTTCATGAATTCAATTATATTTTTATCACAGCCAACGAGTTCCAGACTAATCACGCTGAGAAACCTATATCCCTAAAACTGACTAAAGGAACTGTGTGCTAATAGGGTCCACTACTCATTAGCATCTTGTGACTTCGCTTGCTTCACCCATTGTTCCACTACTGTTCCACTTGCTTCTAGTTTACACTTATCTCTGCACATAAAAGTGTGGAAGCGAATTCAGTCATGTCACACAATTATGGAAAATTGAATGAGGATAGAAAGGAAGGATGTTACCACCACAAGCTTTTAAAAGCTGTTGGACTGGGAACTACTAGCATTGTTGCATAATCTCTATCAATCAAAGTGATTTTTTTTTTCAATGGAGTTCCAAAACTGGCTGCTCAAAAAGTTAAAGTAGGGATCAGCTTAAGTGCCAATTTCACTGACTAATAAAAATTTGCTGTGGATATAGATTTAAATTCCTTATATCTTATAGAAAAGAAAGTGAAACTAGATATTCAACCTTTGATATCATTAGTTTTCTAATATGTCATCTGAATAGATGATTTTAATTCTTTTGCTGACAATTATCTAAGGTTTAAGACATTCTTTTTCCCCTATCTACTAATAATAATAATAATAATAATAATATTTATTATTATTATTATTATTATTTTAAAAAAAGGTGAATAGTAATAGGAAACTTGAAAGATGCAAAGGGCGAAAATGAGGAGAATGTGCATATTGCATGTCAATGAGAAGCGCAGAGTTGATGTGGTATACCTCAAGCACAATTTTGGAAGGACTTCCCTTGAAAGAAAGCATGGAGGAAGAAACTCTTATTTGGTTCAGAATAACAGAAAATCAGAAATGCTTTTGATGATTAACAGGAATTTATATAAAAATAAATACAAAGAATACAAATACATACTATTCTCAATTTTCATAGGTCAGGTATTTTTATGGGCTCCCTAGTATGTCAGGCTAGCTTCATACTAGTAAATCATATGCCCTTCATTCTAGTTGGCTTATAGAAAAATATGTGTGAGAGAGAGACAGAGAGACAGAGAGAGACAGAAAGAGAGACAAAATCTTATGACTATTTGGGGTTCAAGTACATGGTGAAAGAAAAAAAATTAATTTCCATTACCAGTATTACATAAACAGCAATTAATTCACTCTGTATTCTTGAGCACATTATTGTTCTAGAAAGTTGTATGCTTTTGAAATAAAAGTAAACTTCTATTTATAGGGTAAGATAAATGTACATGTTTATCCATGCCGATGTCCCTGCCAGGAAAACCACATTATTTAATAGCCATAAACAAATTAACAAAGTTGCAATTCCTGGAACAAACAACTAAGGAACCACAATTGATACCCAAATACCTGTGCACTGTATTCCTTTCATGTAACTATGACGGATTCAATATTTACATATTACATAGATTTGAACATCAGAAGTCCTTCGTTCTCTCCCTCCCTTTGTCCTGATTATCTATATTACTGTGTATGTTTGTGCGGTTGTATGCGCATGTGCATATCCACTGGCCTTTATGAGATCAACTTTTACCAATTCATTTCCACAATGTCAAACAATATTTGGATGTGAAAGCTGACTAAGAAAATTTATTTCCTATTAACAAGAAAAGATTCAACTATTCAACTATTCAATTTGACAGTGATAACTCAACTATTCAAGTAACAAAAATATAAAAACTGAAGAGAATCTTATAAATAAAAATTACAAAGCCCAGCAACTTGATTTCTCTATAAATACTCATCCTATGAATGAGCATATAAATTCAGAGAAATAGAGAGAGAGAGAAAGAAAGTAACAAAGGCAGCCAAAGATTTTGATAAAGGAGGCATACCTTGGCATCAAGGTTGTTTTTCAGATGGAACCATATTTCTTCGAAGTTCAATCTTGTCTTTTTTTATGGGGGATACAGACTGGGGTTGGAATCATCATTGCCTTTTTTTTTTTTTTTTTCAATCATGATCAATGATGGAGAAGGGCTTCTCGATCATTTTTTATTTTTTTTGACAAATTCATATACAATTAGATACTTTTTTCCTTGTGATTTTTATAGGTTTTTATTTATTTATTATTGTTATAAGCTAGTATTTATTAAACTTGCCTTCAACCCTCTTGCTAATAGTAAGTATTTTTCCTTCAAAAAATAACTTGGATGAAAAACAAAAAAATCATACATATTATATAATCAAACGTGTATAACCAAAAAAATCATACGTGTAATATGCAATATCCAACACTAAGACAATTTCTACAAAACCCAGATGAGCAAAATACAACACAAAGCCGTGATTAATTGGACTACCAGGGCACTGATTGGCATCAAAAACCGTGACAGTGAAAGTGGAAAACAGAGACAAACCTGAGGATTAAACAATCTCAATTTCCACAAATAATGAAGCATCAAGTTGCACAGAACCCACAAAAATAAATAAATAAAAACAAATGGGTATCCCTGGAAAAATGGAAGAAAGTGGAAAACAGAGACAAACCAACCTGAGGATAGTGGGAGGAAATCCCATAGGAGTGGAGTGGTCTTTGTGGGCATGATGTGTTAAGAAATGATGCCACTTTCTCTTTGAAGAAAGATTCCACTGAGAATCAAAAATCCTTTGGAAACATCTACTGGCTTTTTCTTGTCATTCACGTCAAATACCTAGTAAAGGTTATCAGAATAACAACTTATCTTAATCTAATACATTTGTTGCTCATACCCGATATGATTTTGTACTCATCAAGGTCAAACATGAACCCATCTTAGCTAACCAACATGAGCATAAATTACTTGTGGAGCTTCTAAAAAAAGTCTTGTATAATAAACTGTCTTTTTAATTCAACTGTTCTTCAACACGATTAGGTGACTCCAAATTTTTTAGTTTCATCTCAACAATCATAGCTCAACTTTTATAATAGAATTAAATCCATAATATAGTTGACTAGCCAACATGATCTTGAAATTATGTGCATGGTATCTACTGTGTACCCTCTCTTGTCAAGCATGATCATTAGAGTACTTTTGTTATTGAAAATTAGGCAAACGTAGCATTGTTATGTAATTTACACTGATATAGCCAAATCGACCATCCCTCTATTTTATGAGCTCAAGCTTTGAAGAAAAATATATTGATGAAGAATGGGAATTAGCAAGTGAAAAATAATTCTTATTATTTGTAGTCTGTAGAAAATTATTTTACATCTACAAATAAAGTTCGTAGTTAATTTCCCATGCATAATATCAATAGATTTAATACAATGATACAAGATTGTATGAAATTATTTGAACTACTCGCGTATAAAAGAAACATATAGAAGACAAGGTATATGAAACATGCAGAATACTTCTTATTCAATGAACAACCATAAGCAAGCTTATCTAGAATGCCAGAAAATTCTTTCCATCCAATGTAACACTTTGAAGGAGCACAAGACTTTTTGGACCTGTGAATAGTTAGTAGAAAACAACATTAAGAGAAAAGATCAAAATAAGTAGAAAACTTAATACCAACATTAAGATGGTGAGAAGTTTGGATTTTAACCTTCCATATAGCCAAGCATGTTGTGCTAAATCCTAGCACCAAGAATAATGTCCCTAATCAAATGCAACTCAGAGATGGCCTTACTAATGTCCCATCGTTCTTGTGGCAACTCCATAGAGCATGCCACTCCGACCTTGACCATGGATATCAAACACTCCTTTATTTTATTTGCAAGTCTACCATTGTGATTTCCAAGAACTTCATCAACATTATTTAAAAGTTTTGGATCCACAACTTCCATTACACCGTCAGGTAAGGCCATGCTAGCATAGTTGTGAAGGTTAAGGCCTCCCTCAAACATACTGTTTGTGGGTCTCTTTCCTGTTATCATCTCTAACAATAGAATTCCATAGCTGTACACATCTCCTTTGGTTGACACCTCACTTCCTAGACCGTACTCTGCCATTAAGAATATTTAATATAGATAATGTGTTCACATTATATTTTGGGAGCTCAAAATTATCATTGTAAATATGGGAAAGCATATGTTAACAATTAAAAATTATAGTAAATCATGCTTACCTGGAGGTGTGTACCCAATTGTTCCTCTTATTCCAATCGAACTACTTTCTTTTGAATTGGTAGGTCTTAAAAGAAACTTCGCAAGCCCAAAATCTCCTACATGAGCAACCATATCACAATCGAAAAGAATGTTGCTTGGCTTTAGATCACAGTGAACAACTGGTATGTGGCAATGGTGATGTAGATAATCGATTGCATAAGCAACATCAATGGCAATGTTTGTTCTTTGAAGAATGGTCAAATTTCGTATCTCTACCTGCATGATATTTGTTTCTAGATCCATATGCAACCAATTTTCTAGACTTCCATTTGGCATGAACTCGTAAACTAGAGCCCTAAAATCATCGCCATGAAAATCCAAACTTGAGCAAGAAGTTATGATCTTCACAAGATTTCGGTGACGAATATTTTTCAAGGCTTCACACTCGGAGATGAAGCTCCTGGAAGCTCCTTGACGTTGAATATTTAGTACCTTAATGGCAAAAATTGATCTATCCTCACCAAGGATGCCTTTATATACTGAGCCAAAACTACCAACGCCAATCAAATTTGCTAATGAAAATCCATCAGTTGCTTTAAGGAGCATTTGGTAAGACACTCTCAAAAATGATTGCTTTAAGGAAGATTCTGAAGAGTTATCATTTCTTTTATTTTTACGCCAATAAAATAAGAAAAATGATACTATGGTTATTACCAAAATCACACATGCCATTGAGGTTACCACTTTGAGTGCAAAAGGCCACTTTATTTTCTTCTCTTCTTTTGTTAAGCACCTCGGCAACTTTAGTTCTGATATGCCCCCACATAATCTACTATTTCCGATCAGTGATATTGCCCTAGCATTTGCAAACACTCCTTTTGTTGGAACCTGTCCCTGAAAATCATTGAAGGATAAATTCAATTTCTTCAAAGAGAGTTTCTCCAAGAAATTTGGAATTTGACTAGAGAAGTTGTTCCGAGAAAGATCCATGACTTGAATACCTCTCAAAGAACTCAAGAATGTTGGAATTTCTCCTTGAAATAAATTACCCTCCACATAAAGGTACTCAAGGCTTGTGCAAGAGCCTAGACTACTTGGAATTTTACCAGACAACTTGTTTTCAGATAAGTCCAACATTGCTAAATGGACTAACTTACCGACTTCTGATGGTAGTGATCCTACGAAAAAGTTTTGTGCTAAACTGAGTCTAATTGACAGCATGGAAATTGCAAAGAGTTGCTTTGGAATGGTGCTAGTGAGATTGTTTTGAGAAAGATCTAGCAACAACAAATTTTGACAATTTTCTATACTTTGTGGGATAGTTCCTTGCAATCTGTTATTGTTTAAGAGCAGTTCAGTTAATAATGATAGGTTTCCAAGGGTAATTGGTAACCTTCCTGAGAGTTTGTTGTTAAATAAATGTAATCGTTGTAACTTTTTCAGACTGCTAATATCATCTGGGATTGTCCTTGTAAATTTGTTATCATTCATCAATAAGGTTGTCAGGTTGACCAAATTACCCATCCCTATAGGGATCTCTCCAAAAAGAAGATTTTGGCCAATTGCAAATATGGTAAGCTGGGTTGAAAGATTACCTAAAACATTAGGCAACGTACCTTTGAATTGATTCCCCGAAAGATCTATTTTCTGTAAACTACTACAATTGACTAGAGATTGAAAGAAATTCATTTCATCATCATCATCTCCACTTCCTAAATTAGTTTCACCCATTAATAATACCTCCAAACGGTGCAGGCCTCCAAAATTGACTGAAATTTTTCCCGTAAAATTGTTCAAGTAAACTTCGAAATACTGTAGCTCTGAAGCATTAGATAATGAGGCTGGAAGAGATCCGGTAAATTGGTTTTCATAGATTAGAAACCACTGGAGATGCGGAAGGGTGAGGAATAAGTTTGTAGGAAGACTTCCACTAAGCTCATTTTTATATAGAATAAATTCAGTAATAGACGAGAGATTATATAAAGATGGAGGGATCAAACCAGAGAGTTTATTTCTACCCAGTGCAAGTTCTTCTAAGCTTCGTAATTGACCCAAGGCATCTGGAATGTGTCCTCCCAAGACATTGTCGCCTGCAGATAAAACTTGGAGAGAGCTAAAGTTCCCAATGAAAGGTGGGATTCCTCCCCTGAGATTGTTAGTGCGAAGAGCTAGAAACTGCAGCTTTAATAAAGAAGCAAGCTCCTTTGGGATTGACCCCGAAAGGTTATTTCCACCAACTCTAAGAATCTTGAGGTTGGAGCAATAGGAAAGGTTTGCAGGAATTTCCCCTTGGAAGGAGTTATTAGTCAACCGCAATACTTGCAACCTGAATAGACGGCCGACTTCATCAGGGATTTTGCCTCCAATGGTGTTGTTTGCCAGCACGATTTCCCTAATAAAGCTGAGGTTGCCTATGTATGGAGACAAGGAACCCACCAAACCTCTTGTACTCAGATCTAATACAGTGACTCTTCTATGCTTGCGGCCGCAAGTAACACCTTCCCACTTGCAGAAATGGAGGGAATCATTCCAAGAGCTGAAAACGTTTTCAGGGGCCCGTGTTACTTGTGTCTTGAAGGCCAACAAAGCCTGATGATCAGTCTCATTCCCACCGAAATAAGTGGAGGTGGCAATACTAATACCAAAAACAGAAAGAGTTTGTACATGCAGCAGTACAACCAACAAGAGAAGGATGATTTGGAATTGAATTGAGCACAATAGTCTCAGACTCATTGCTGCAACTGAAGATCCTCTTCCTTGCCTTTTCATGTCCAGTGTGCAAAATCTACGTTGTGCTTCTGCTTGACAAATTATGGAAATATCGGTGCACCTAGGTCTTGACTCTTGATCATGACAAAATAGGCATCAACTGTACAAAGACCAAGACTTCTTTTGTGGTTGCGGTGATATTGCCGTGCAAATTGCTAAAATAGGATACAACATACTGTTGCCCATGTGCCTTTGATTATTGACCTTGAAAGTGAGCAGAATATGTATGTATGTATTATTATTAACTATCTACCGTTTGATTCGGATTCCACATAAAATAAAGACGTAATTATGTATGCTTCGTTTTTCTATTCAAGTTTGGACATAGTAGAGCTTCATGCTATGCTTCCTTTCATTTTTACCGACTGTTTAGACGGAAAGAGATAATTGAAAAGGAGCAAAGCTCGTAGAACTTTCCACCCTAAACAAGATGAAACAATTTATCAGCATAGGATTGATCACATTGACAAATGACAAATGGGGTTTGGGATTTTTTTCGAGGATTCTTATTAAGCACCTCGCTTATATTTCAATTGAAAGATGACATTGCAAATTTCATTCGAGCGAGTTCCAAATTTTTTCAAGAAATTTTATTTGTTTTAATATGTTAAAAAATTATTGTTATTTTTATTCATTGCTTTTAATAAATAAATAAATTGTGGGGGCAGTGAAGAAAGGTCAGATTGTGAGGGTGAAAAAAAGGAAGAAGTGACTCAAATGGAAATTTGCGTTTTGCTTTACATAAAGTAGAATGTAGATTGAGAGCTTTCCAAAGTCTAGCTCAAAAAGTAGAATATTGATTGAGAGTTTTTCAAAGTCTAGCTCAAAGTGTCGGTATAAACAATGATTTCTTGCAATAAACTAATATGAATAAACTAATAGATTGCGTTTTGCTTTACAAAAAGAAGTATCAATAGAATGGGAAAGTAGAATAGATTGAGAAAATTTTTCAAAGTCCAGCTTATTTTTTCAAAGTTTAGCTTAATTTTTTTTTTTTTTTTTGCTGAAAGAAAGAAAATTTTATTGAACCACTGCAGAAATAGGAACCTGGGCAGCCTCACCCAAGATAATATTAACAAAACTTGGAGGGCTAAAACCCATATCAAAAGAACCAAAAAAAGTGCTGGTATTAACAATAATTTCATGCAATAAATAATTATAACTTGCTAAACGTTTACCATAAAGTGCTGGTATGAGCAAAATCACATGCCACTAAACTAATATGAATATTACTCCTTACTCGTACAATGGAAACAGCTAGACCAGTCACTCATTTTTTTTTTTTTAATATATATATATATATTTTAATAAATTTTTGCACCAATGAACCATTCACACTTTCACTGTAGTTGTAGACTTTATAGTGTTTATCCCAAATATTTGATCTTGTCCAATGTTTTTACATTTTCATTTCCCAAGTTAGTACAGGTGCATTTTCAAATAGTAAATTTTGCGTTTGGTAAGGATTTTCCATGTTGCGTTTTCAGCCCCCAAATGTGAAAATTTACGATTTTGCATTGGACTCTTGGAAAAATAATGTAGCAAAAACCCAATAGGCTACCATTGTAAACTTTCTCTTATTTTCTTTAATTACCCTTACATTTTTTCCCAAAACCCATTTTTACCCTTCTTCCCTAAGAATTTTCTTTATGCTTAGAATGGGGTGCTAATTTATAGGAGACTGACGATAGTCTTGTGCTGACGGTTTATTTATTTTTTATTTTTTACCCCTTTGGGATTAATCTGATGATGAATAAAATATAAAATATAGCATGTTTCACATAAGTTTCGTTAGTACTTACAAATGTTAGGCTCTTTTTTAAGTGCTAGTGTTGTTAGTCCTGTTTTCCCATTCCCTCCTTCTCTATCCTCTATGTATTCTGTCTACATTATTTTCAAAAAAAGAAAAAGAAAAAAAAGAAGCATGTTTCACATAAAATAAATAATAAAAAAATGAATCTCCTAAAGTCTTCCACTATAAAAAGTTTTTTCTTTTGATCAAAAAAAGAAAAGTTGTGCGCTTCCCTTTTCCCTTCCTTGAGGCCAAGCCTTTTTTATAATTTTTTTATTAAAAATAAAATAAAGCAAAAGGCCTATCTTCCACTAAATATATAATTAATAATAATAATTTCATCTTATCGAAAACATTCAAAATTTTCAATCAATTCATGATCCACATTCATAGAGTCTAGACTACAAAAAGCAACACAGTCATATTTCTCGCAAATCACAAAACATCAACCCATTTGAATTGTCTTCCACTACAAGAAAGAAGTCTTCCACGATCAAAAGCTTGTACTTTAGAAGTCTTCCCCTATAAAAAGCAAAGTCTTTCATTTTTGAAGACAATAATTGCATGAGAAATATTATGAGCACAACAGTTTTCACAATAGTTGATTGACAAATTTTAATCTCTTTCACATATAAGTATATAATGAATGTTACAATCAATTGTTGTTGTTGTAATTTATCCTAGGATAAATTACAACAACAACTGTTAGGTTCTAAAAGTTTAAACAATTGACAAATCGTGAACACAAACTTGTCTAGATATATATCCTAGAGTCTACAAGTATTATTAGACAATGCTGAAGGTGATACAAGTCAAGATTCAAGAATATACAAGTTGTAGAAAGAAGAGTTTAGAAACTGCCTAGTTTGACCCATCAAGAAATTGGCTTGACCGATCAAAATATGGGTCTGCAGAATTTTAAGTTTGGCCCAATAGCAGTTCAAGCCCAAAAAGGATTAGGGTTTCAGATCTACTTCTTCTAATATATAAAGGAAACCCTAAACACGTTTTTAAAGAAGGCTTTTCAGAGAGAAAAGAGTGTGCCTCTTTTGTAGATCTAGGGTTTTGTACCCAAAAGCTCTCTAAGGTCTTTGATGAGTTTTGTGTTGAATCTTTTGTGAGATCTGAGAGGTGTTAAGCTTCATACACACACATAGAGCTATCAAGATCAAGATTCGCATCAAGAACTTGATGGTTGCTTTAGTTACTGCATAAAGAACTTTCAAGAAGATCTTAAACCTTTGAGAGGAGTCTTAAAGTCACAAGTAGGTGAACTTGTGTTTGCTGTAGATCAAGGAAAGAAGTAGTCCGTGGACTTAGAGTTGTCACGTGATCATGATAGTAAGTTTTCTACACGAGATAGCAATAGGATGTTAGTGGTCTAAGTCTTATTTTACAAACTTCAATTATTCCATAGTGGATCTGTTTTTACCTTGAGGATAGCTAGGTTAAATCCTTCCTAGGTTTTTTACTGGTTAGGTTTTCTTAGGTCATCAGATCTTTGTGTTCTTTATTTTCCACTGCTTTACAATTTGTGTTTAACCTAATCTTGAATAACAATCTTGTTAATCAACTTAGTATAATATTAGGTTAAACATATTTTGGTAAGGGGTCTAAACTTAACAACAACAACTCAAAAAGTTTCCCAAAAGAACATTATTTTTTCTTAAGTTTGTATAAATGTAATAGAGAAGTTCTTGCCCTCTTACATGTGCCATCACTAACATAATGTTCATTTTTGAAAAAAGAGATATTTGCTCATGGTTTATTTAAATCTCAAAGGAGGGTGTCATTTATACAACATCAAGAGAGAGTGTTATAGCCAAGAGTAAAGGTTCAAGGTGATTTTTTATATTTGCTTAATTACACTTCTACACAAATACTATGTTATTATTTACAATATTTCTATTAAGTTGAAATTTGTAATTAATAGCCAAGAGTCTTATAGTACGACGAGCACATGTTGATGTTTCCAATGAAGACATCCCCAAAGTTCAAATCCTTCTACTCTCAATTATTAAAATTTTATATTTAATACCATCATTTGAAATTTATTTATAATATTTATTTACCGAACACTCCAAATTAGTGTAAAAATTAACAAAAGTCTAAAATTTACTTTAAATAATCTAAGTTTATGGTGGCTTCTAATTGGATCCCTCAATTTTTTTGAACTTGCAATTTAAACCCTCAAGTATTAGGATCATGTCAATATGCCTTTAGTTACTTCTCATTCCAAATATCATTTTGTGTAATGGTTGTATACCACATATTTATTACATGGAGCCTAGTCCTACACTTGTGTGGTTCATATTTATGTGAGAAGGATTTTGTATGCAACCATTACGCAAAATATGATCTCATCCTTTCTCTCCCCCATTATCCACACCACTACTTCTAACTCAAAACCATCGACACATTTCTCTCTCCACAATCCCAAATCAAGATGAAAATCGTAGGCACATCACCATTGTACCCTAAGCTAAACTTGCAAGTAGAGAGTGGTGATGTGCCATCTGGTTTTGGGTTTTATTGTGGAGGTTGTTTTTGTTGCTAAACTTGTTGTTGGACTTGAGGGTGGGGAGTGGTGGTGTACTCGCGAAGGGTGGTGATGGTTGTTGTGGGTAATGGAATGGAGGAAGATAGGGAGAGAGGAGTGATTCTTTTTTTAACTTTCTAAAATAATTTACTATTTTTTACAATTTATTTTTTCCCCTATTTTGCTTTTAAAAACAAAGTTGTTTTGTATGGTTTACAACAAAAATATAACGAGAGGTGACGTAATGCCATATTGACATTATTGTAGTATTTGAGAGTTTAAATTATAAGTTTAATAAGTAGAGTGACCAATTTAAAAGCAGTTCCAAATTTAAAGGTTGTGAAATACATTTTAGCCTTAGCAAAATATATAAGTAGGTGACTGAGGGGAAATAAAAAATATTGTGAACTAATATGTTATTGATGTCGCGGAAGCCTGAAGAGAAACACACATGATGCTCTCTTGATGGAACAGAAACTAAACTGTTAGTTCTGGTAGTAAACCTCGAATCTACGAGGGGTTTCCCTGAATCCACAAGGAGATAAAACTGGAATCCACAAGAAGAAAATTTGACAAAAGTCTGTGTTTATTGATAATAGTCTATTTTGTCTCTAACGGCTACAAAACATATAAATACTGAGAAAAAAACGTTTAAAACCCTAATTCGCACTAATTAAGCGATTAGGTGACAAAATTACCGAATTTTACCAAAAATGGCAAAATTGAGTTAAATGCAGAATCATAAACTACTGACCTTAAGGGTCGTCCCAAAATAGACGAGACCTTATTCTGACTTTTAAACTAAAAGTTATTAAAGAAAAACAAATATTACTATGAATAGCAAAAACACTATTATTGGGGCCTTAATGAAGGAATTCGCCTAAATTTTGGCGACGTTCATGGCTTGTCATGAATCTAGATCAGAACGTCGTTTCCCTTCAACCTACCAAATTTCATGCAATTCCAACACTGTTACCCCGATGGCCCCTACTGGCACCCCCCTTTGATCTTGTGTTGTGACTTCCTGTGCCCCTGTTGCTCAAGGAAGGCATGTACTGTCTGTTCTACATCAGTCCCCCCCACTTGAAAAGAACTCGACCCCGAGTTCCCACTATCTGGTTCATCAGGAGGATGATAATACAAGTCAGCAACATTGAAGGTAGAGGAAATGCTCATGTCTGGAGGAAGAGCAACCACATAAGCATTGTTGTTGATCTTCTTAGTAGTCTGAAACGGTCCATACTTCTTGTCCTTCAATTTGTTGTAGGTACCAACAGGAAATCTCTCCTTTCTAAGATAGACCAGCACTAAATCCCCAGCATTGAAGATCTTCTCACGCCTCTTCTTATCAGCAGCTTCCTTGTACTTGGCATTTGTAGCTTCAAGTTTCTGCCTCACCTCCTTTTGCATGGCCTGAATACGATTAGCCATATTTTCTGCTGCTTGACTCACTCCTGGAAGCTCAGGTGAAGGTACCAAGTCTAAAGCGTGTTTTGGGGGCACGCAGTAGACGATGGCAAATGGAGACTTACCAGTGCTTCTACTGACTGAGCTATTGTATGCAAACTCTGCTTGGGACAATGCAAGATCCCACTGCTTGGGCTTCTCGCCTGAGATACACCGGATCAGATTCCCCAAAGTGCGATTAACCACTTCTGTCTGGCCATCAGTCTGTGGATGACTGGTGCTACTGTAATTCAAGGAAGTGTCAAAACGCTTCCACAAAGTCCGCCAGAAGTGACTAATGAACTTGGTATCTTGGTCAGAGGTGATGGACTTTGGCACTCCATGCAAATGCAAAACTTCTTTAAAGAACAGATTGGCCACTCGAGTAGCATCTGAAGTTTTCTTGCATGCTATGAAATGGGACATCTTCGAGTACCTGTCAACCACAACAAAAACAAAATCCATACCTCGCTGGGTTCGAGGAAGACCCAGTATAAAGTCCATAGACAAATCCTCCCATGGGGCTTGTGGAACTAGCAAAGGCATGTATAAGCCAGTATTCTGAGATTGACCCTTAGCAGTTTGGCAGATTGGACACTTCCTCACATGATTTCCAACATCCCTCTTGAGTTGTGGCCAATAATACCTCTCTTCCACCAGTGCTATAGTCTTATCTCTGCCCATATGTCCACCCAAACCTCCACCATGTAGCTCCCTAATAATCTGCTCCCTCAATGAACTTTTAGGGATGCATAATTGGTTACCCCGAATGAGGAAACCATCCTGGATGTACATACTATTGACAGCAGTATAAGTTTGTTGACACTTACCCCAAATATCACCAAAATCCTCATCATTCTCATACAGCTCCTTGAGGCAATCAAACCCTACAACTTCAGTACATAGGGTGGTCAACAAAGATGCTCACCTGCTGAGTGCGTCAGCCACCTTATTAGTGACACCAGACTTGTGCTTCAATGTGAAATGGAAGCGTTGAATATAAGCTACCCACCGAGCATGCATCCTGTTAATGCTAACTTGACTGTTGATGTGCTTCAATGCCTGATGATCTGTATATAATACAAACTCCCTTTGAATCAGGTAGTGCTCCCAATGCTTAAGAGTCCGTACTACAGCAAAGAACTCCAGCTCATAGGCTAACCATTTACTTCGAGCTTCACAAACTTTCTCACTGAAGAATGCTACTGGTCTGTTGTCTTGTGAAAGAACAGCGCCTATCCCAACCACAGATGCATCACACTCCACCTGAAACACCTTATCAAAGTTGGGCAATGCCAAAACCGGGGCTGTGCTCAACTTTTCCTTGATCAAGGCAAAGCTTTGTTCTGCCTCTTTTCCTCACGAGAACCTCCCTTTCTTCAGACACTCAGTAATAGGGGCAACTATGCTACTGAAATCTCGAACAAACCTCCGATAGAAGGTTGCTAGCCCATGGAAATTTCGCACATCACTCACTGTCTTTGGGGTTAGCCATTCTCTGATTGCACGGACCTTGTCCCCATCAACATGAATCCCATCCGCACTAACCACATACCCTAAGAACAGCAACTTATCAATCAAGAAGCTGCACTTCTTCAAGTTGATATACAACTCATTGGCCTGCAACACCGCTAATACTTCTCGCACATGATTATAGTGGGCTGCTTCTGTCTTACTGTAAATCAGGATATCGTCAAAATAAACTACCACAAACTTTCCAATAAATGGTTTCAATAGCTAATTCATAAGTCTCATGAAAGTGCTGGGAGCATTGGACAATCCGAAAGGCATTACCATCCACTCATACAACCCCTACTTTGTCTTAAAAGCTGTCTTCCACTCATCTCCAGGTCGGATCTGAATCTGGTGATACCCACTCTTGAGATCCAGCTTGGTGTAACATTTGGACCCACTTAGCATATCAAACATATCATCTAGTCGAGGAATAGGAAATCGATACCTGACTGTGATCTTGTTGATGGCTCGACTATCCACACACATACGCTAGCTCCCATCCTTCTTTGGTGTTAGTAGTGTCGGTACTGCACATGGACTCATACTCTCCCTGATCTGCCCCTTGCTCAAAAGCTCATCCACCTGCCCCTGTAGAATCTGACCCTCTTAAGGATTCATCCTGTAATATGGCAGATTAGGTAGACTAGCTCCAGGAACTAAATCAATGCAATGCTGGATGTCACGCATTGGTGGTAAACCTGCAGGCAGCTCTTCTGGAAAAAGCTCTTCAAACTCCTTGATCAATGGTTGAATTGCCTTAGGTATCTCAGTAACCTTCTTTGGCTCTGTTTCAACTCCTTACACTCCCTGTCAAACTCATCTTCATTGTTCACTATAAGGAGTGCTGGCTTCCCCTCCACTTTATAAGCTTTGGGTATACTGCCTTCCTTAATAGGACCAAGGACAATTTTTCTGCCATTCTTAAAAAACACATACACATTATCCTTACACCTATGAGTAGCATCTACATCATACTGCCAAGGTCTACCCAGTATTAAATGACATGCATCCATTTCAACAACATCACAAACTACTTCATCTACATAACATTTACCCATAGAAAAAGTAACACGACATTGTTGAGTAACAAGAGTTTCCGTACCTTTCTTGATCCAACCTATCTTGTACGGAGAGGGATGCTTTTCTGTTTTCAGTCCTAGCTTGGTAACCAAACTCTTCGACGCAATGTTCTCTACACTGCCACTGTCAATGATCAAATCACAGACCCTCTTGCTGATGGTGCATCGTGCTCGGAAGATCTCATTCCGTTGATCACCGTATTCCACCCTTGGTGTGAGCAACAACCTCTGAATCACCAAAGACCGCCCTAGTGGCACGCCTTCCTCGTCCTCTTGGACCTCATTGGGATCATAGGCATACGGATCTGCATCATTATACACCTCTTCACCCTCCTGTTCACCTTCTATCTCGCCCTCTTCTGCCACCACCAGATTCACTGCGGCTCGCTTAGGGCAAGTACTAGATCGATGTCCTGGTTCTCCGCATCTGTAGCACTTATTCCCAGTTGGCCTAGCATAAGGGTTGGCATTCGCTATCGGCTGGGCTGCGGAACCTGCTACTGCCACTGTGGATTGGTTGACACCACTGTTCTCCCTAACCACGGGTTGTGATCGTGGTGTAAACATGGGCTGTTTACCTTTGTTGGCAGTGGAACTAGAGGACTCCGAATTGCGATTGGAAACTTCAAACCTGCCCTGAGATGCTGATATTCTATTTTCTTGGATAAGGTTACAGCCTCATTCAAAGTATATAGGGTTTGTAAGGATACCTGATCTCGGATGGAAACTCGTAACCCGTGTACAAATCTGGATATCCGTTGATTTTCAGTTTCCTCCAAATCATTGCGATTCGCCAACCTATCAAACTCCTCCATGTACTCATTAACTGTCTGCGTACCCTGCCTGCAATCTTGGTACTGTCTGAACAACTCCTGCTGGTAATCTAGTGGTAAGAACCGATCTGCCATTAATCTTTTCATTCTCCTCCATGATCGTATGGAAGCTTTCGTTCACGGGTACGGTTTAATTGAACACGATCCCACCAGGTAGATGCTCCTTCCTTCAATTTGTAGGCCACCAAACACACCTGTTTGTCATCTGCTGTACCCATATAATCGAAAAACTTTTCCACTTCATTGACCCAATCCAGATACTCTTCAATGGAGACATTACCATTAAAGGATGGTAATTCTACTTTCATTCGATAGTCCCTTGCTCATGATAATCTCGACCATTATCCCTTGCGGGACCACGATGATTTCCAAGGACTCTCTCTGCATACTCCTCGTCTTCACTGTCTTCTTCATTGTAGTCCTGTTGCCTATTCCGGTTTGGACCACGATAGGGAGGACCACGCGCTCGGATATCACGTCGCTCTCTGTCATCGCGATTAAGGTTTCAGTTAAGCAAGGTGGCAAGTGCTTCTTGAATCTGGTCAAGAGTCTGCTGGGTTGAATCACGAAATTGTTGATGTTCATCACGAAATTGTTGATTTTCATCACGAAAATCAAGGAACTCAGCCCTAGTGAGGACTGAATTGTTGACGTCGTCACCTCCGTCATTGTTGTGGTGGTTACTGTCTCGCCGGTTAGCCATTAGACCAGGGTAAGTCAAGGCTCTGATACCAACTGATGTCGCGGAAGCCTAAAGAGAAACACACACGATGCTCTCTTGATGGACAGAAACTAAACTGTTAGTTTCTGGTAGTAAACCTCGAATCCACGAGGGGTTTCCCTGAATCCACAAGGAGATAAAACTGGAATCCACCAGAAGAAAATTTGACAAAAGTCTGTGTTTATTGATAATAGTCTATTTTGCCTCTAACGGCTACAAAACATATAAATACTGAGAAAAAAACGTTTAAAACCCTAATTCGCACTAATTAAGCGATTAGGTGACAAAATTACCGAATATTACCAAAAATGGCAAAATTGAGTTAAATGCAGAATCATAAACTACTGACCTTAAGGGTCGTCCCAAAACAGACGGGACCTTATTCTGACTTTTAAACTAAAAGTTATTAAGGAATTCGCCTAAATTTTGGCGACATTCATAGTCATGAATCTGGATCAGAAGGTCGTTTCCCTTCAACCTGCAAATTTCATGCAGTTCCGACACTGTTACCCCGATAGCCCCTACTGGCACCCCCCTTTGATCTTGCGTTGTGACTTCCTGTGCCCCTGCTGCTCAAGGAAGGCATGTGCTGTCTGTTCTATATCAGTTATTTTGTAAGTGTGTACCACCAATCAACTTGTTAAGTAATTTAGATGGTAGAGTAGATATTGCGAATTAATCTCAAATCTCAAATTGTAAAAACTAATTTAGTTAAAGGTAAGCATTGCAAATTAACCATAATTTACAATAGATAATTGCCATTAATTCTTTCTTCCTTTTATTCTTTGTCTACTTTGGTAGGTCTATATTTTCGTTCATTTTATCTGACGTAGGATTACATGATTAATGGAGAAAATGGGCTTTTGCCTTTTTTTTTTTTTTTTTTTTTTTTTTTTTTTTTAATATCTAGCAAAATGCCCCATATTTGAAACTATTTAGGGAAATGCCCTTATTTTGAAACTCGATTTTCTAAAATCGAGTTTCAATTTAAAACTCAATTTTGGACAATCGAATTATAGCGAACTAAAAATAAAAAATAAAAAATAAAAAAATTTCTGGAACTCGAGTTCCATGTGAAGTACTCGAGTTCATGGAACTCGAGTGCCTTGAAAAAATTCAAGTGGAACTCGAGTTCCATGAGCTTGAGTACTTTACATGGAACTTGAGTTCCAGAAAAAAAAAAAAAAAAAAAAAATTTCTAAGTTCACATTCGCTATAACTTGATGTTCCAAAAATCGAGTTATATATTTGAAACTCGATTTTGAGAAAATCGAGTTTTAAAACAGGAGAATTTCCCTAATTAGTTTCAGATATGAGGCATTTGCTAGATATTTTAAAAAGAAAGGGCAAAAGCCCATTTTCTCCCATGATCTATATATATATATATATATGAATTTTTCTCTTCTTCTTTTTTTGATATATATATATATATATATATAAGTATTAGAATGTTTCCTTTGCACGATAATGCAAATTTCCAATTTAATTTTTGAGTAATTAGAAGAAAATGTTAACAAGGTCACAAAATGTTACGTAACTAGGATTTATTCAAGTCCAATGGTTTAAATAAACCAACAAGTTATACTAATTAATATTGGCCCGAAACTAATATTGTTATAATGCTACAAAATCATCAAAATTAAGTTAACCTGTTTGGTGTACTTTTAATATTTTATATTGTCTTTTTACATAAAAGTAAATCCTTCATATGAGTGTCCCACATCAAAACCATATTTTCTCAAGAGAAATATATAATACAATAATTTTTTCACAAAAAGAGTAATGATTTTCCTTCTTCTTTTGTCAACTTAGTTTTTCACTTATACAGAGTTGAATCGAAAATCTTTCAACTCTCTATTGTATGACATATTAGTGTGTTTTTTCTTCTATGAATTTTAATTATTAGAATTATAAAGCCTTCAATAAAAAAAGATAGAGGATTTTTTAAGCTTGCACGTTGAGGCTAGTTATTTTATTTTATATTTTGATGGGACAAAGAGGCTAGTTATTTTTTTGAAAGAGTTTCACTTATAGCGTCCGTTCCTGATAATTGCTTTTTATCATCAAATCAAGACACCAATTAGTTTTTGGTGTAGGCAATGATTGAACCTTAAATCTCTTATTTAACCATCAGTGACTTTACAAGCTGAGCTAACTAGGACAATAAGGCTAGTTATTATTATTGATAAGAAGGTGAAAGTAACCATCTTATATATATGTTTTGTCATTTTTAATAATTTACACCTAAAACTACAATTTTAATAAGTACTTTTCAAACGCTCAGTTTTTTCAAAAAGCAATTTTTATCCACTCTTATCAAACTCTCAACTTTTTAAAATAATCTAATTTTATATCGCATTTTTTTTATAAAAAAAAAGTCACTTTTCATAAAGCAAAACATCAAAAAGTTGAACCAAATTCTCCTTTAACTTTCTTATTTTATTTTGTCCAAGTTTTCACCTTTTTACTATTCACAAAAAAAATTAATTTTCAAGTGTTTATCCTTTTTTTTTTCTCATGGCATTTCAATGTATTTTACACAAAATCTATTAGTCTATATAAAATGTGTGATCTTCTAAAAAATATGTATATATATATATATAGATAGGTTCAAGTTACACCTGGTGTAACTCTTATAAAGTTACACATTTTTTTACATTGTAGATTCATAAGAGATCTAACGGTTAAAAAAATATCATTAAATGCTATTAGTTTCCACCTCATTCGTAATTAATACTAGCATTTTTTTTTTCTCTCTCTCTCTCTCTCCTTATTTATTGTTTTTCACTTGATTAAAGAGCATATTGCCATTTTTAACAACTTGCAGAGATTTTTCCTTAAAATCTTCCAAAGCCATGAGGTATTTCTCAACAGTTTATAAGATATATAGCTTCCGTTCCAGAACTGGATTAAAAATAAGATACAACTTAAACTGTAACAAATTTGAATGTTCACTTATGGTATCACAACAATCATGATTTTATGTGACATAACAATGTATTCATACATAAACATGCCTCTTCCACCAGACACTGTCCAAATATCACTCTTACCAAAGCAAAGTTATTAGATATCAGTTGCAAAATACCATAAACATGCCAAACCTACAAGCGCTCAAACACAGTCCACTTCAATCACAAGTGGGAAGTTCCGAAGTTATACAACATAGAAACCCTTCTTTTTAAACTTGAAATACATATTTTTAAAGCAAAAATAGATGAATAACACATTGACAAGCCTAAACACCGGAATCCTCAAAACACAATATATGTGCATAGCAGCAAATATCAGTTGGCACCCAAAACCTCACATTGGTAAAACTATAATAACTCAGCGAGCTTTACATTGGAAAAAATATTTGCTTTGCTAATATTTTTTCCTTCTTCTGCCAACAATCGATCCATGGAGGCAGAGCAGCGGTGCAAGAGAAAGAGATAGAGAGAGAAATGTAGAGAGAGAGTCAAATATAACACTTTTTTGGGTTTAGAGATAGATATAAAATATAATAAATGAAGGATAATTAATGAGATCCTAATTAGAATATTAGCATTAATGAGGGTCTTTTTTTGACCGTTGGATCTACTTAAATCTAATGGTTTAAAAAAGGTGTAACTCTAAAGAGTTACACCAGGTATAACTTGAACCCATATATATAAGATGGGTTCAAGTTACACCTAGTGTAACTTTACAAGAGTTACACATTTTTTAAACCGTAGATTTATGAGAGATCCAATGAATAAAAACAATTCATGGCAAGAGCTGCAAATGGCAACAGACAACTAAATGAGGAGAGAGAATGGTATTATAAGCACTCCAACAAATCATCCCTGAATAACACTTCATTGTAGATTTATGTCTCTTTTTCTCTCTCCTTGAATAGTATGTTTAGTAAATTAATGAAAAAAAAACGAGATAAAATTTTCAAGGAGTAACTACTATTGTATCTAAATTTTCAAGGAGTAAGTACTATTGTATCTAATTTTCAAGGAGTAAGTATCTATAGAGAGAGAGAGAGAGAGGTTTAAGTTACACCTAGTGTAACTTTTTAGATTTACACATTTTTTAAACTGTTGGATCTACTTAAGTATCTATATATATATAGAGAGAGAGAGAGAGGGACGGGTTTAAGTTACACTTGGTGTAACTCTTTAGATTTACACATTTTTTAAACCGTTAGATCTACTTAAGTAGATCCAACGGTTAAAAAAAATATTATCATTATTACAAATATTCTTATTAGGATCTCATTAATTACCCCAATTTATTACATTCTAAACCTATCTTTAAACCCAAAAACGTTTGACGTCCGACTCTCTCTCTCTCTCTACATCTCTCTCTCTCTCTCTCTCTCTCCCTCCTCCACCATTGTTCCACCTCTATAGGTAGCCAGCAGAAAAAAATAAAAATAAAAATAAAAATAAAAATAAAAACCAAGCCGAACACTAACAATAATGGGTAAATCCCCATATGGTGGTGAAAGGAGTACACAGATTTGGTTAAAAAATAATAATATAAAAAACAAACCAGCCAATTCAACAAGCGAACTTGTTTCAAATTATCAGAAGTCTGGTTATGCTTATCTTGAAGTGGGTGAAAATAATCCCTTTTCTGCTTCTTAGCAACATATGAAGTTTCATTTTGATATACTTTAGTGTTGGTGATTATAAGTCTGCATTACCACCTGCTTAAATTTACAATTATGCAGTTTTCTTGTGCTATGTTTTGGGACATTATCACTTAATATAGATTGAATTTTGTTTTACACGATGAAAATTTACATATAAATAAGGTTCTTCAGATTTGCCTTGACATATTGAGAATTACCTTGAACTTTGTCTTGAGGATATTTACATGGGTATCTTTCTTTAACATGGAGAATGAAAGCAAGAATTAGTAAATCTGTCATTCTTTGAAAATATTGCTGTGACATTCAATATCTCATTACATACATGGTGATTGATTTCAACATAGTAAAAAGGCTAAAGTATTCGTCTTACCAAATTAACTTTTGCTCCATTGAGCTAATAGCCTAAGGAAATATTGACACATTTTTATTAAGACTATTATAACCATTAAATATATCTTAAACAAATTCTGAGGTGGTTGGACCATAAACCATGTAAAATTAACAGATGCTGCAGAAATTGTGAGGCAAGTAATTTATGAATCTATCTCACTATCTAGTTATTACCTTCATCTTTCATTATTCTTCTCATATATTGATTATTAATTTTTGCAGTTATGCTCAAAGACGAGGGATCAATGTATTGGGTGAAATTGATGTTCCTGGACATGCTCGCTCATGGTAGCTACTACCTCTGCCAAGTCTCATTGTAGTCTAATTTCAATGTGTAAAGAAGGAAAAAAAAAAGACTTCCTGAACCAAATCTATTTATTCCTGATACTCAGTACATTGAATTTATCCTTTCTGTTACTTGTTCTGCATTTTATAAACTATCCTTTATTGTTTTTTTTCCGGTCTAATAAACCTTTCTGCTTTTTGAAACTACCTCTTGCATTATTGATTGACATCTTAATTCTTTTGATTAACAATAATTTCTCATTGGAATTTCGGCTTTTTTTATTTTTTATTTATTTATTTTTTCCTGCTGGCAACTTGTAGAGAGAGAGAGACTCAGACGTCAAACATTTTTGGGTTTAAAGATAGGTTTAGAATGTAATAATAATGGTCTTTTTTTAATTGTTGGACCTACTTAAATCTAACAGTTTAAAAAAAGTATAACTCTAAAAAGTTACACTAGGTATAACTTGAACCTCCCATATATATAAAGTTCAAATAAAGGTTTAAACGGTGCTTTTGTAAAGAAATATTTTGTCGAGTAAAACGCATTTCTGCTGGGTCATAATGAGGGCCCATTATTACGTTTTAACCCTTAGGCATTGAAGGGTTTTAACTTTTTATAATTTTTTTTAAAAAAATGGTAATTAAACCAGATGGTCGGGTTCTCTTTTGGGCCCACAATTAGGCTGAATTTGAAAATACTGTAGGCCGATGTTAATTCCTTATAGGCCCATCAGTCAAGTTTCGGCCCATTAGATGGTGTCGACAAGCTCTTGATAGTCGCTCCGAAGAATATACAAAGAATAAAAAATAAAAACAAAGAATACAAATACATGCTATTCTCTATGTTCAAAGGTCAAGTATATGAGAGAGAGAGATAAAATCTTATGACTATTTTGGGGTTCAAATATATGATGAAAGACAAAATTAATTACGTAAACAGCATTTAATTCACTCTGTAATCTTGAGCACATTATTGTTCTAGAAAGTCAAATGGCTTTGAACTAAAAATACCAATAGTATTGTAGAAGTAAACTTCTGTTTATGGGGTAAGATAAATGCACATGTTTAGCCATGCCAACTTGATTTCACCATTAGGATCTACTAAAATGTCCCTGCTAGGAAAGTCACATTATTAATTAAGTACCATGAAGAAATTAACAAAGCTGCAATTCTTGGAACAAATAAATAACTAAGGAACCAAAATTAATACCCAAATACCTGTGCAAGTATTCCTTTCATGTAACTAGGCGAGTCCAGAAACAATCTGCCTGTTGTAATTTTTAATGACAGATTCCTTAAAGTGACCATAATATTCTTGAAATAATTTATGGATTGAGCCACTAGAGACATTCCAAATAAACTGAGAGCGTTTCCTGTTCATAGATTGTTCCTACCATACTGGCTACATTAAACATAAAGGAATTATGCTTCTAGGTATCTGACAAGTTCTTGCCGACCCAATTTTTCCAACCAAACAAAAGATTGGTTTGGTTGTTCATTGAATTTCTCAATTCTAAAAGCGAGTCCACTCCATTATATTCAAATCTTGGCCATTTTTATTCATTGTGAATTTATAATAATAATAGCAAAATAATTAAATTCACCTTAAACTTTTGGGACAAATGATAGTTTATTAGTGAGAAATATATGGACTAGCTCATTGTAAGTCTGTAGTAAGTAAAATACGAAATATCTGACATGATTGCTATTGAAGAAAATAGCAGAGAGTATAATAATGAGTAACACTATACTGTGCAGAAAATGCATGTGATCAAGATTGCCCAGAAAAATTTAGAAATTTGATGACTATAGGCTATAGCTCAGATTTACAAGAGAAGTTTGTATGGCTTTTAATTTGCTCTGCAACCTGTCTCTATAATTTCTTACTGGGCTTTATTTATGGGCCACGCGTATCAAGCCATCTCACAATTTGATTCACCATATATTTGCCCTCATGGAAGTTCACATTTCCATGTATTCTACAGGTTTAAACTGAAATAACACAATTAAATTTATAAATATTTACAAATTAATCAATAAAATATTTTGAAGTAAACGTTAAACGGCCAAGAAGTTATACAACCCAGAAGCATTGAAAAGAATCCCTGGCTACAGCTGCAAGTCCATAGCATTTGATGAAGTCCTCCAGTATTTGATATTGTTTTCGGTGAAAGGTCTAGAGCACACAGCTGCATTGTTTATCAAAACGTCACCATTCTGTTTAATGAGAAACGGTGCCGTTCTTCTTAATCTTAGACACGCGTTTCACCCATTGCTTGGACGACAGCGTTTTGGGCTTTACTGTAGGAACATCACCTTCATCTTTAACAGAGGATGATCTGCTAGTGCTTTCATCAATGAATAATCATATTATGCAGTGTGGAAATATATATTCGCTTTTGGAAATGTTTCTATTGCTATTACTTAATTAAACAGACATAACCAGCACATGCTAATTGATAAAATGTTTTTTATGGAAAACAATTAGCACTGTATTACCCATACAAAATCCAAGCATTCGCAACATAACAAAAACTTCAATAACACAAGCTGAAACACTTCATTTATGTATATATGTCAAGAAACAGACCAAGCACTGATCGTATATTAAAAACAATACCATTCAAATTCCCAAGGAAAAAAAAAGTTTGGAGTTGTAGTACTTACAAGTGAAGGGGGATAACTTGGAGTTGGAGCATAATTCTTTGAAGTATGATCAAGATGTCCCCATTTTCTTCGTTGGTGAAAACATATTGAAATTAGTGTCATCATTTATGCAGGTACGGGTCATTGAAGATGAACCCAAATAAAACCCACCAATAACGGATAAGCCTAATGCCAAATCAGGCTGGTCAAAGCCAAAGTTAGACTCATTTGCTGTATCCGGGACCAGAGGAGGCTCACGTTTTTCTGCTTCTGAGACATTTGCTAACAAACTCAAATGCCCCAAATCACTTTAGGTGTTGGAAACTTCATGATCCATATTTGAGTCATAAGGAAGAGGTATTAAAGGCAGGAGCTCAGGGTCATTAGGGACCGATAATGATAGATTCAAATCACCATGAAAGCCCTTCAATCCAGATTCAAACTCGTTCTTTGTTTTTTCCATCGAAAGCCACTAAACTCCTTCATTGTTGGAAATATCATGATACATATTCAAGCCACAAGAAGTGGGGAAAAAAGATTGAAAAGGCAGGGCGTTTGTGTCATAAGTGACAGAGGAAGAACAACCACCATGCCTAGCACTCGGAAAGGGGAAGCAAGTAATACCAGATTTCGTAGGGCAACATGTGCATTCTACATGAATCCCCCACCTTTTTATGATATGGGGAACTTTAACACGTGCTGCATCAGTCCCACGTCTAGATCTTTTAGATTTCAATATCGTCACACATAGGGGTGTCCACAGGTCGGGTTTGTGCCCAACTCGAACCTGACCCGACTTAATCGGGTGGATTAAAATTTGACCCGAAACCGACCTAGACGACTGGCTGGATTTTTTGGTTCAAGTCTTGTCGGTTTTGGGTTGTATCGGGTCGGTTTCGGGTTTCATTTCGAGGGCCGATTTTGGCCGGATCCAGCAAGATCTAGTTGAAATCTGGCCGGATCAGACAAGATCTGGCCGAAATCTGGCCGGATTCAATGAGATCTGGCCTAGATTTCGTCGGATAATGGC
Organism: Quercus suber; assembly: GCF_002906115.3. NCBI lineage: Eukaryota > Viridiplantae > Streptophyta > Magnoliopsida > Fagales > Fagaceae > Quercus > Quercus suber. Next base: position 60,393 of record NW_027069801.1, on the reverse strand, counting down.
GTGATCTCACCGGATTTGGTCTGGTATGATGAATATTTTGCTGGAAACATTAAAGGTATTGGAGATTTGGTCTGGGTTGCTTAATATTTCGCCGGAAACATTTAAAAATATCAGCGATTGGTTTGGGTTGTGTAATATTTCGTTGGAAACGCCAAAAGTATCAGTTCGGGTTAAGTTTCACGGGTTTTGAAATGCAAAACCGCCAACGGACCCGCCGGAGGTCAGGTTTGACAGTTCGGAATCCACGTCCAACCGTCAGAGTTATTGAGTCGGGTGGCGGCAGGTCGGTCTCTGGCGGGTTGACTAGGTTGAGCGAGTCCACGGGTCTCCTAGACACCCCTAGTCACACATATAACCTTAGGAGAGTAAGGGGTACTAATCCAATGATGGTTTCACAAGTAACCACAATGTGATTTTGTTTAGGCGAATTTGAGTTATTCAATTGCTCTTGCAATTTCTGAGTAGATATAGAAAACAGCCATAGATGATCATTAATTTGTTCTTTAGAAATTGACTTATGGTGTTTCTTTTCACAACCATTGATGGAAAGGTAAACCGGATAAAAAAAAGTCCACTTCTATGTGCCTCCTCTGGTCCAAAAGCAATACAGAGGGTAATTTTTGGAATTTCCCAGCCAACCCAGAATGATATTGAATTTTCGACACTCTGATGGTTGAAGTTGAACCAACTTGGAATCTCAATTCCCGGTACTATAATTTCACAATCATCATCCTCATATGATGAGAATGAAGGAGAGAGAACCTGATGTGAAAATCGAGTTGATGGCCCTATATCCATTAATATGTCTCCTCTTGCATCTTCACATTCTTTATTTGGTAAATTCCCTATAATTTCTCCAATCTGTATTAGGAAATATAGTAATGTAGTATTTGAGAAGATAACAAAATTTATTTCTTTATAACTTAAAGAGAGAGAAAAAGAGAGAAGCCTGACTCAATAATGTACTTGATGATAGTGGATCCAATGACCAACAATTCTTTGCACACAATCTTCTTATAGATTGTGAAAGTCTTGGAATTTTTTGGAGCTTCTTACAACTAATTATTTCAAGTACCACTAATCTAGTAAAACTACTAATGTGTTCGAGGATGTTAACAATATTCGTTTGGGATAGATATAGATATTTCAATACGGGGAAGAATTCCAGCTTAAAAAAAAACTCCAATTCAGTTATATTTTCACAGTTGACGAGATTCAATGCTTCCAACCTTGAAATCCCATACCCAAAAGAACAATTAGGAGAATTGCTTGTTAATATCAATGGGGTTTGATATGGAAGAATTATATCTTGTACCATGAGCTTAACCCGTCAGCTTCTGCTCTGGCTGACGGGTCCGTTATGACGAATGCTGTAGGCTAAACGTGAAGAAATGCATGTTGACTAGATCAAGACAAAACCGACGGGCTGAAGTCCCCAAGTCTAACTGACGGCAATTTGAAGCCCCTAGGCTACTTAACGTAGCGAGAAGCTGACGCCAACCTAGCTGAAGGGGAAAGTACAAGCTGACGGTTTAAAGGCCGACGGTTCTATGAAAACCATGACTTGGTCACCACGCATGGGTTTTAGGGAAATTGCTTGTATTCCACGCCCAGTATCAGAGTCCTATAAGGAAAGGATTCCGCAATCTACGCGCATAAGGATTCCTATAAGGAAAAGACTTTTACTCCAAGGAAGAAAAGGTCCACCCTCTACTACTATAAAAACCCCAATACCCTCATAAGCCGAGGTACGCACAATTGACCCCTCTCTAGCACTCTAGAGTTGAAAGAAGTTCTAACTTGACCTTCGGAGGGTATTTGGCCGGCACCACACCGGTGCTCTCTGCGAGGTCTTTTCCTTTTTGTTGTGCAGGTATTGTCTCGAGCGTACAAGCGTCGTGCAACTCACTGGTGAGATTTTCGGCCTCATCAGGGTTGTTGGAAAGATTGATTCCTCAGGCAATTGAAATTTATAAATAATATCTGGAAGATCACTAAGGTTTGGGCAATCATATAGGTATAACGTCCTAAGTGCAATGCGATATCCAATTGATGAGGGTAACCCTCTAATACCACTCCTTGACAGTTGACAATTCTAAAATCTCTAAACATTTCATAATTGGATGAACATTGGGGAACTTCCCAAGGCTTGAGTAGCCCTCAAGATTAAAGTATTTAAGAGATTTCAACATCAGCTTGCTTGGAAGAATTTGAAGTTTCTCGCAGTGCTTGAGGCGCCATTCTTGAAGCTTATCAAGAAATCCAAAAGACTCATGAACCTCAACCAAAGTTTTACAATAAGAAAGGTCCACTTCCTCTAAGTTTGGAGCACAAAAGTTAGGTAAATTTGTAATGGAATCACATTCACTGAAATTGATACGTTTCAAATTTTCAAACCATAACTCCTGTACAAGGTGAAAATAATTAGTATAAATCTTGAACCGATTTTAAAAAAAAATTTAAGAAAATCATAATTTAGAGATACTAGTAATCATACCTGCTTGAATAGCTTCTCTAATCTAATGTGACTATGTGGCATTCCAAATGCAACAAGTTGATGAGGACAATATTTTTATGGCAAGGAAAAATGATATCCAGGCCATTCAAGCAACCTTAAACCATTGGGGAGAAATTTAAGTTCTTCACAAATGTGTACATTATGAACAATGAGAAATTTGAGATTTTCCATCCTTTTGAAAGCTTTAGCATGTGGTTGCATTGTTATTGGATTAGGAGAATGCAACATTATACCTTGGATTTTGCGGGATCCCTAATAAGATAATGCATTAAATGAATGATACCCACAATAGAATTATCCATAAGTATAATCATCATGAAATTTTAATAAAAGATGATATTGATAAACTTATTTTGTCTACTGTGTTAAAAAGGAAAAAAAAAAAAAATCAAAGAAAAAAGTTCATTACATCTACCTAGTGGGAAAAAGAATTTAAAAATTTGAAGAGAAAGAACTTATACCTTACTTCTAGTTAACACTTCAAGGGCATCCTTATAATACCATAACCTGCTGCGTTTTCCTAGGATTTCAGGTGATTCTTGCCAAACAACTTCCTTACCATTTGTTGTATCAAATCATGCATTGATAGTGTGTCATTTTGATCAACAGTTATGAGAGATTTATTGTTGGAGCATTTTAATATTAAATAATTAAAATGAATAAATGTTATAACATAAATGTAAAGATGTGAGATTAAATATGGATTCAGACTCAATCCAAGTTACTACAATACACCAAAAAAAAAAAAAAAAAAAAGAGATTGTTGGTAAGGAAGGGTGTTCTTTCTGTTCTTTCTGGTGAAGCTTTGGGCCTGAACACTTTGTGCAGAGGTTGTTCTAGCCGTACGACACTTGTTGGGTTGTTGTATCTTGGGGGAGACAAGTCAGAGACGGTTTGCACCGGTTACAAAGTTTAGCCAACCAAGGGCTTGAAGAGAGAGAAAAAGAAAGAAACCTGACTCAATAATGTACTTGATGATAGTGGATCCAATGACCAACAATTCTTTGCACACACTCTTCTTATAGATTGTGGAAGTCGTGGAATTTTTTGAAGCTTCTTGCAACTGATTATTTCAAGTACCACTAATCTAGTAAAACTACTAATGTATTCGAGGATGTTAACAATATTCGTTTGGGATAGATATAGATATTTCAATACGGGGAAGAATTCCAGCTTCAAAAAAAACTCCAATTCAGTTATATTTTCACAGTTGATGAGATTCAATGCTTCCGACCTTGAAAACCCATACCCAAAAGAACAATTAGGAGAATTTCTTGTCCATATCGATGGTGTTGTTGGAAAGACAAATTCCTCAAGCAATTGAAATTTATAAATAATATCTAGAAGATCACTAAGGTTTGGGCAATTATATCGGTATAACGTCCTAAGTGCAATGAGATATCCGATTGATGAGAGTAACCCTATAATACCACTCCTTGACAATTCTAAAACCTCTAAACATTTCATAATTGGATGAATATTGGGGAACTTCTCAAGGCTTGAGCGGCCCTCAAGATTAAAATATTTAAGAGATTTCAACATCAGCTTTGCTAGGAAGAATTTAAAGTTTCTCATAGTGTGTGAGGTGCCATTCTTTAAACTTATAAAGAAATCCAAAAGACTTATGAACCTCAACCAAATTTTTACAATAAGAAAGGTCCACTTCCTCTAAGTTTGGAGCACAAAAGTTAGGTAAATTTGTAATGGAATCACATTACTAAAATTGATATGTTTCAAATTTTCAAACCATAACTCCTGTACAAGGTGAAAAAAAATCAATATAAATCTTGAACAGATTTCAAAATAAAATTTAACAAAATCATAATTTAGAGATACTAGTAATCATACCTGCTTGAATAGCTTCTATAATCTAATGTGACTATATGGCATTCCAAATGCAACAAGTTGCTCAGGAGAAAATTTTGATGGCAAGGAAAAATGATATCCAGGTCATTCAAGCAACCTTAAACTATTGGGGAGAAATTTAAGTTCTTCACAAATGTGTACATTATGAACTATGAGAAATTTGAGATTTTCCATCCTTTTGAAAGTTTTAGCATGTAGTTGCACCATTATTGGGGCTTTGGAGAATGCAACACTATACCTCGAATTTTGCAAGATCCTTAATAGGATAAAGCATTAAATGATGATAGACACAATAGAGTTTTCCATAAGTATAATCATACTGTGCAAGCTAGGTGTTTGATAAAATGTTTCTTAGGCATTTTCTTACTTGTTTGGACTCCGATGAATACCAAACTTTGGGGTTTCTCATGTTTCCTTATTAGGAACATGTTTGATTCATTGGTTGTGTATTTAACACACTTTACCCTACATGTGCATTTTCTATGCATTGGTCATGCATTGCACATTGTCACCTCTTGCACACACATCTGCTACCTTTGTCAAGCATTGGTCTATACCTTGTTTCTTCACCCTAGTATGTCATATTATCTTATGCTTTGTAGCATTTTGTTTTTTTCCTTGGTTTGAGCTTTATTTTCTCATTCATCTCGCATCCCTTATGCATCATTATCATTGTTCGTACCTTCATCTCTTGCCCTCGTTTCTCCTTGACCCTTTGTCTATTTGTGACAAAAAGGGGGAGAGTGTACTCTAGAGAGTATACCGTGAATTTTTGTCATTCCTACATGGCTCTTGTGCATATTGTTAGGGGGGAGAAATTCTATTTCTCATGCACATTTGTAGGGGGAGAGATATTCTATAGGGGAGAAGACATTGTGTTAATAAGAAAACTTTGTTTTAGTGTTTAGTGTATGATCAAGTTGCTCTCATGTTTTACATCATGATAACTTGATCACAATTTACTTGTTACATTATATTTATCATTTTTACGACTTACTTTACCTTGAGGGTCTAATGTGTTTTGTGCAAGTGTTTCAAGTTACAAGTATATATGTTCCAAGTACATCATAGCTTCTCATCATTTTGAAGGGGAGAAACTTTAAGCACTTTTAATTTATATTTTGTACCTTTTCTTTTGTAACTTTTAGAGTTTTTGTACCCATGCTTTATAGCTAAGCACTTGCTATTAAATGTTATGCATTTTCTTTAAGTACATCACACTTGTGCCCTTTGTCTGATTTTATATCCTTAATGCAATTACCTTGAGTTGTTGCATTAGTTGAGTGTTGGACATGCAAATAATACTTTGCATTAAGCTTATTAGCTTACATGTCCAGATGTTCATTCCGTGTGTGAATGAACATTGTGATCACTATTTGTAGTGATTGTTTGTTTTTGGTCAAGCTATGGTTTATTACTTATTTTCATTTTGCTTGATCGCATTGTGCTTGCTACATATGCATTACAAGTTTTCTGCATACAATGATCATACTGTGTTATTGTGTTTCAAGAGATACTTGTTCTTATGGTTCAAGAGTTTCACAGATTCTAGAGTTAGGTATGAGTGAGTTTTGTTCAACTGTTCCCAACTCACGCATTAAGTCTAGAGTTTGTTGTAGGGTTTTGTCATGGAATAGTCAAAGGGGGAGATTGTAAGGTTGAATTTAATCAACCATTTTGTTGGCTTTATTTCATGCCAAATTTGCTTGTAATTCAGCATTTAGAAACCCTGTATTTAGGTGGGAATCATGTAAGGGTAGTGTATGAGAGAGTGTAAAGAAATGCTTAAGACTATGCAGTGAAGCAGAGACTCGTGATTGGATCTCGCAGGTGGCTTACGACTAGCAAGCCTCCAGAAGAAGCACACGAGTGAAGTATGCAGAGAAGCTGGACCGTCATGCCAGCTGTAGCACTACAGGACAAAAATTCTAGATTGGCCATTTAGTTAACTCATAGCTTGAACTCACGACTCAGTCAAGTCGCGAGGCCAAGTCACCAGCCAGCTCTGTTTTGAAAAATGACTCTTCGCATTCCAAACACACACCAATATATATAAACACTTATACCCACGAAATGTAGAGAGCTTCTAGAGAGAATTTTGAAAGGAAAACCCTAGAGAAAAACAAGATTGACTCATCCATAATCTTTACATAGAGACTCTTCAAATTCCTCTACTCTCACTCTCTCCATTGTTACATTCTTAAGAGGTTCATTAACCAAATCCTTATCTCACCATACTCATATCTGTGAGAAGGCTTTTTGGTGCTTTGGGAAGCAGTTAGGAAGGGACCAATTGATATTGGTTGATGCTGTGGGCTATAGCAGAATCCGGTAAGCTAAAGAAGATAAAGGTTTGGCGCAACCTCATTGGAAAAAGAAGCTTGGAGGGCTTAGGTACACTGGGTAGATTAGGCTTGGAGGTTCTTCTACTGTTCATGTATCCCAACTTCATTCTTTAGTGAATTATTGACTGCTTGGAGGGCGGTGGAGAGGTTTTACGCTAAGAGCTTCAATTTCCACTTCGATAACACATTATTGTATTTTCATTGTGTTTGCATCTTTCTTCCCTTAATCATTGTAATTTAATTTCTACTGTGGATGTGATTTTATTTGGTTTAGATTGTTTATCAATTCTGTTATAAGCTTATGTTCATTTTCTACATGTATACTGTTTGATATTAAGCTTGAATTGGTAATTAGTAATTTGGGGATCTAAATGTTTATAGGTGTTTTACACGCTATTTGAACTTTCAAATCAAAATTAGATTTTGGCTTTGTTAGCTTTTTTTACAAATTAAATTGTTTAGATTTTTGTTGTGTTTTTTTTTTTTTTTTGTTGAACTAATGAGTATATTTTTTTATACTTTTTCTATTTAAATTTTTTGTATGTGAAGATCTTGAACGTAACAAACTGTATTTGAGTTAAATGATTCCATGCATCTATCCCCATTCAATTTAGGAGATACTATTGAACCAATTTATTCTTTATTTTGTGTTTTATTTAGTAGAATTTCACGGATAATGATATTGAATTGATATTGTATATGTAGTGTCCAATAATGATATTTAAAATTATATACATAACAGTAGTGTAATGAGAAACTTGGCATAACCAATATCATTAAAATTACAAAATCATTTTAGTGCCTCCAAATGTCCTGGTTGAACTAATGTCCTATGTATTTAATGACTCAAACAAATAACAATAGCATCACTACAATTTATCATTCATGTGCATAAACACGATTTACATAATAGTTTTAATAAAAGATGAATTGATAAATTTATATTTTCTAATGTGTTAAAAAGAACAAAAAAAAAAAAAAATCAATGAAAAAAAATCATTACATCTTCCTATTAGGAAATTTGTTTTAGAAATTTGAAGAGAAAGAACTTAGACCTTACTTCTGGTTAACACTTCAAGAGCATCCTTATAATACCATAACCTATTGCGTTCTTCTAGGATTTCCAGTGATTCTTACTTAACAACTTCCTTACCCATTTGTTGTATCAAATCATGCATTGATAGTTTGCCATTTTGATCAGCAGTAATGAGAGATTTATTAACAAGTATTGGAATACCAAAATTTGGATATAAACCACAAGCATCCAATATATATACAACATAATCTTTGTACCATCCTTTGAAGAAACATACAATATCAAGGAAAGTTTACTTTTCAATTTCTTCCAGTCCATCATAAGTATCTCTTGAATCTCTTCTTTAGGAATTTTTTCATATTTATCTATTGCACTTTTCCACTCAAGTTTAGTTCTTCCACAAAAATCAGAACCTATTATTTCCGGAGCTAGTGGAAGGCCTTTCGCATAATGTATAACTTGGCTTGCAACTTCCAAATAATCATCATTGGGTTTTTTTTCCATGGAAGGCATGTTGACTAAAGAGTTCAAGAGTTTCATGTTTGTCTAATTCCTTGACCTCATAAGATGTACAAAATTTTCCAAGAGTAACTACTAAGTGTTCATCTCTTGTTGTTATAATGACTCTACTTTCTGAAACAAACCAATCACATGATCCAAACAAATTTCAATTTTTTTATATTTATCCACATCATCAAGAATTAAAAGAATCCTTTTACTACGAAGCATTTCCTATATCATATTGATTCCTTCTTCTACAGTGTCCACCTTCAAATGTTTGTCCCTTAAGATCTTAGAAAGAAGATTCTCTTGTAATTGGATTATGCCATCATTTGTTCTAGACTTTTCTCTGACATTCTTTCTAGTAAACAACTTCCTTCAAAATGATCAACAATTCTGTTATAAACTGCTTTTGCAATTGTTGTCTTGCCTATTACCCCAAGGCCATGAATCCCAACTATTCGAATATTATTTTTAACTCAATATTCAAAAGTGATTCTATGGTGTTGGTACGAGAATCTACTCCAATAGGGTATTTAGCAACAAATAATCGTGTGCGGTTTAATTCGACATCTGATATCTTTTCAATAATTTGTTGGATAAATTTGGATTCAAGGCCATTGGCAATTACAAAAGCATAAAAGAGCTGTTCAATGAGTTGAATTAGTTGGAAATATAGATATGAAAATAAAATAAATTGAAGATATCTAGTTTTGTACGTTACAACATACACTTGAAACAATATTTAGTTAAAGTAATCAATCTATCTCTGTTTCTAAGAAAGCTCTCTCTAGCTTTTCTTACACAGTAGAATTGGAGTCCCTTCTTGACGAGGGTGTGTTAGTAATCCTTGAAATAACAACGTTATTTCTAGGTTTGTGGGGTTTTCTTGGGTTTTTTTATAAAATAACTACAAAACCCAAACAATATTATTAGTTAAGCAACGTTTCAAACATATTGTATTTCTAACAATTCGACTTCAGAGGAGTCGATTTCACTGTTCATATCGCCTATTTTTTGGGCCGCGTAGATAGAGAAATCGAGTCCTTTATACTCGTTTTTTATACATAGAAATCGACTTCAGTGGAGTCGGTTTCAATACAAAGAAAATGACTCCATTGGAGTCGTTTTCAATACAAACAAAACGACTCCACTGGAGTCGTTTTCTTTGTATTCATACCGCCCAACAAACCCAGGCAGCAGCTTCAGTTGTCAACACAGAAGAAGCAAACGAACCACCGACGAGCAAGCAGGCGCCGCGCCGACGAACCCAGGCGCGACGACGAACCCAGGCGCCGACGAACCCAGATCGTCGCACCGACGAGCAAGCAGGCGCCGCGCCGACGAACCCAGGCGCGACGACGAACCCAGGCGCCGACGATCCCAGGCACGACGACGAACCCAGGAGCGACGAACCCAGCAACACCGACGGCGAGGCGCGACGAATCCAGTCCGTTTTGGATTTGAAGGTTGTGATGTCGACGGCGAGGCGCGACGAATCCAGTCCGTTTTGGATTTGAAGGTTGTGACGTCGATTGAAACAATATTTAGTTAAAGTAATCAATCTATCTCTGTTTCTAAGAAAGCTCTCTCTAGCTTTTCTTACACAGTAGAATTGGAGTCCCTTCTTGACGAGGGTGTGTTAGTAATCCTTGAAATAACAACGTTATTTCTAGGTTTGTGGGGTTTTCTTGGGTTTTTTTATAAAATAACTACAAAACCCAAACAATATTATTAGTTAAGCAACGTTTCAAACATATTGTATTTCTAACAATTCGACTTCAGAGGAGTCGATTTCACTGTTCATATCGCCTATTTTTTGGGCCGCGTAGATAGAGAAATCGAGTCCTTTATACTCGTTTTTTATACATAGAAATCGACTTCAGTGGAGTCGGTTTCAATACAAAGAAAATGACTCCATTGGAGTCGTTTTCAATACAAACAAAACGACTCCACTGGAGTCGTTTTCTTTGTATTCATACCGCCCAACAAACCCAGGCAGCAGCTTCAGTTGTCAACACAGAAGAAGCAAACGAACCACCGACGAGCAAGCAGGCGCCGCGCCGACGAACCCAGGCGCGACGACGAACCCAGGCGCCGACGAACCCAGATCGTCGCACCGACGAGCAAGCAGGCGCCGCGCCGACGAACCCAGGCGCGACGACGAACCCAGGCGCCGACGATCCCAGGCACGACGACGAACCCAGGAGCGACGAACCCAGCAACACCGACGGCGAGGCGCGACGAATCCAGTCCGTTTTGGATTTGAAGGTTGTGATGTCGACGGCGAGGCGCGACGAATCCAGTCCGTTTTGGATTTGAAGGTTGTGACGTCGACGGCGAGGCGCGACGATTTGAAGGTCCGATTCTTTGAAGATTTGAAGGTCCGGTTTTTTGAATTTGTAAACAGTGAAATCGACTTCAGCGAAGTCGTTTTCAATACAAAGAAAACGACTCCAGTGGAGTCGTTTTGTTTGCATTGAAAACGACTTCCCTGAAGTCGATTTTTTTGTATATAAAATGACTACAAAAGACTCAATTTCTTTATTTACGTGTCCCAAAAAATAGGCTATATGAACAGTAAAATCGACTCCTCTGAAGTCGAATTGTTAGAAATGCAATATGTTTGAAACGTTGCCTAACTAATAATATTGTTTGGGTTTTGTAGTTATTTTTAAAAAAAACCCGGTTTTCTTTCGTGGGATATTGGGAAACAGTTGAGTTTTTTTTTTTTTTTTCTTTTTCTTTTGTCGTCAACCTAGGTCTGTTTTCACCATGTACGACTTGACCACCAACTGGAATCGCCTTACTCTATCAGACAAGGAGGGACCAGGATGCTACCTTGAAGGGGACTTAAGCTCTCACGAGTTCATCATTGTAGCTAAATTCATGACAAAAAGAGCGCTAAACATTGATGCCATAGACAAAACTTTTACTCCCCTTTGGCGCTCTAGAAATGGCTTCAAGGTGCATAATATGGGCAATCATAAATTGCTGTTCGTGTTTGACAATACTATAGAGGCTGACAGAGTGCTTCTGAGTGAACCATGGAGCTTCGACAAACACCTGGTGGTTTGGGAGAGGTACGACAAAAACTCTGACATTAAGGAGCTTAAATTTGATAGGTCCAAATTTTAGGTGCAATTCCACGGCTTCCCTATCAAATTTATGAATGTGAAGTCAGCCGAAAAGACTTGCGATGTTCTTGGAAGAGTCATACCTACTGATAATCCAAGTGAAACGGAGGGAGGAAGTTTTATTCGCATCAGAGTTTCAATGGACATTAGTGTTCCTCTATGTCGTGGCCACCTGGTATTGTTGGGAAGAGATAAAAAAGTTTGGATTAATTTTAAATATGAGTGCTTGCCGAACATATGTTACTGGTGTGGCTGTTTCGATCACGGTGATAAGGATTGTGAAATATGGTTGAATAGTGAAGGCACTCTTTCTCAAGGGCAGCGACAATTTGGTCCAATCCTCAGGGCAACTCCATTTTTTGTCTTCACGAAAAACTGTCATCTCAGTACCCGGGTTTTACAAGTCAAAGCAGAATCCATCCATGGCCTCGGCATCTAAAGCTGGATCCGAAACTAAGAAGGGGAAGAACGATGAACAAACAGCAGAATCGCAGCCAGAAAGTCAGTGCACAGAACCAAGGAGAAGCTGATTCGACTGAGAGGGTAATTCAGAAATTAAAGCAAACCGTTACTCTTGGTGATTTGCCAACAGAAAAAACGCTCCACGGTGAAGCCCTAGCACCCAATTGCGCTGCGCCCTCATCAACATGGTGCATTGATTCACAATTGAAGGAGATAGACGTGGCCTTAAATGTGTTTGATCCCATTAAATCTCCTATCCAGCAAGGCAATCAAGCGGCTCCTTTATTTCCGAATTTAAGTCCAAATATAATTCCACTTATTGATAGTCATGCAGTTATCCCAATCCGACAAATCAACCCTTCAATGCATTTAAATATGGAATTAAGTCTCCAAATGGAATTAAATTAGGAATCAACGCTCTGTTTGTTTCACTGAAAAACCTTCTGTAAAGATAGTTTTTCACATTTTCCTATGTTTGGTAGCACAAAAAAAAAAAAAACTGGTCAGTGGAAAACTATCTTTAGTCAACGAAAAACCCTAATGAAAATAAGGCTTATTTTCTAGAGGTTGTTTTCCAAAATTATTTTTTGGAAAACAATCTCTCTCTCACGCGTTGCATCTCCTATAAATATTAGCTTCGTTTGTAGCCATGGGAAACATAATTTTTTGGTGCTTTCTCTCTGTCATGGTGAGCTTTCTCACTTTTTCTCTCCTCATACCCTCACTGTCACTAACTCTGATCTCTCCTCTTCCCATAGATCTCTCTCTCTAAGTATATCTCTTCTCTCTTTTCTCCATGTTTCTCTTCCCCTCTGTAACACAATTCTCTAATTAGATTTTTTTTTCCTTCACTAATCAGTCAATAGCTCCGACTTGCTAAGGAGAACAAATTTGCCGCAATAATTATTTCATTTCTCTCTACCAAAATCTCAATTCTTTGCTTTGAATTTCAAGCTTGATTTTCTTTTTTCTCTAAGAAATTTTTGCTTTGATGGATTCCAGGCAGAAGTTACTTCTTTTTTGTACATAAAGTGCAAAAAAATAAAAAATAAAAAAATAAAAAAGAAGAAGAAGAAAGAATGAATGAAGTAAAAGATGAAAATTTTAAACATAGTACTTATATTGCTCTAAATTGCTTTTACATGGGACAATCTTTACCGTGGACAAATAATATTGTTATATAATGAATGATTATTGTTTAGGGAAATTGCATTTGTTGGCAAATACTATGTAGTGATGATATATTGTGCAGATACATTATGTAAATACATAATTTAGAGTAATATTGAAGACTTGTGGTTGATTGTAGTAGACAATTAGTATACCAACAAAAAGAGTAGACAATTAAAAGTTATTGTTATTTATATTTATTAAAAATGTATTCTCCTGTCAAATTTATATATATATATATATAGACAAATGGTTGATATATATATAGTTGATATATATATGTGTGTGTGTGTGTGTGTGTGTGTGTGTGTGTGTGTGAGTGTACGTACATACGTACGTACACTACTATCCATATATATGAGCAAGATGAGTGGTAGAAATCATGAAAATTTGACAACTAATTAATTTTGACTATATCTATTTGCAAAATTTTATCATGAAAAACAAATTCATTCTTGGTTTTTTATTTATAATGATTATATTAGTTGGTTTACATAATACATATGTTTTAAATTATACAAGAAATATTTTTTAAAAAATTGCATACCAAACACTAGAAAACATTCTCAAGCTCACTTTCAAGCACTGAAAAATGAGACAGTTTTTCTAGAAAATCCTCTTTGGAAAATGAACCATTTTCCAAAAAATATTAATGCTGAAACAAACAAAGTGTGACACACATGGGATCACTCCGTTGACAATCAAGGTCCAATTTATTTCCTTCTGTTGACAATCAACAAGCACGTGACACATATAGGATCACTAGGAGTCTCTTGCATCCATCTTAGCCACGATGGACTAGGGTTGATCGACCAAATAAACCAGTGCATGCTTCCAAGGCTCAAGCTACTTCCAGCTGTGGGAAAAGATTGTTAAATCTATCTGAGGATCACTTCAAGTTACCCAATAAATGTCAAAACGTTTCACGGAGTGAGGAGGAAGAAATTATTGAATTGGTGGAGGTTGATATTCAGCCCTACCAGTCACAATGAATTGCTTAGTATGGAACTGTCACGGGCTTGGGAACCTATGTATAGGGAAGGAGCTTGGAGATATCATCCGGGCAAAAGATCCCTCTGTCGTGTTTATAGCCAAGACACTAGTAGATGAAGCAAGGCTAGACACAGTACAATGAAACATCAATTTCAAGGAGCTTCTATCTTGGCTTATCTCAACGCAGCATCACCTGGAGTTATTCTTAGTCATGGCATGGTCAATGTGGACTCAAAGGAACCAGATCCGCTTAAACAAACCCAACAACAGCTCCCACTCAATTGCCTCACTTGCAAAAGAGTACCGCGCTGAGTTCAAGGCGGTTTAGTCTCCCACACCAACTATATGTACAACTCCTCCTATGACACGTTCTCAATGGCAGCGACCAGCGCAAGGAGTGGTGAAAATAAATTATGATGGAGCTGTGTTTACCGACATGAAAAAATTGGGTATTGGTGTGGTAATAAGGGACAGTCATGGTTCGGTTTTAGGCTCACTTTCCAAACAATTACCACAGGCCTATACCCCATTGGAGATCGAAGCAATGGCAGCAGCTACATGTTGTTCTAGAGACCGACTTACTGGTCTTGGTAAATGCCCTTTGCAATGACACTACTCTCTTGTCTTCGAATGGTTTGTTGATTGAGGATATTAGACTTCAAGCTAGGTTTTTTAATCAATTGCATTACTCTCATGTAAAGAGAGAAGGCAATAAGGTTGCTCATACGTTAGCTCGACATGCTTTATGTAATTCTGATTTTGTTGTGTGGATGGAGGATGTTCCACCACCTATATTTCTTGTTGTCCTAGTTGATATTGTTGGGTTTTCTTAAAAAAAATGCATTACGTTTTCCCTCCAAAAAAAAAAAAAAACACACACACACACACACACACACACACATATATATATATATATCTAAAAGCTTAAACATAGCATTTAGTATTACTACGCTCCTGTAAAGTCACATTAACGGCCACATCATCCACCTATTTCCACCCATTTTTCTCTTATTTTTGACTCCTCTTCTTCTTATTAATTTTGTATCTTACCATTACACTTCCTCTAACCTTTCTCCTTCCCTTTTACATTTTCATCTTTCCGCTACTCTCAACCTTAATGTCACTCTTTCTCTGTTCATTCATCTTCCTTTTATTTTGGCTCTTCTTGTCCTCATCCGATTACTATAAATTTGTTATTCTTTCTTCCATTCTATACATATTTTCCCAAACAAAAATGGTTATTACTCTCTCTCTCTCTCTCTCTCTCTCTCTCTCTCTCTCTCTCTCTCTCTTTATATTTTTGTGATTTTATTTTTTATTTTTTTGCCTCTCTACTTGACAACATCATAAATATTCATCCAAGTGAGTTATTGAGTACAAAAATTAAAAAGTCTATAATAAATGAATCGTAAAAAAAAATTGTTTCACAATAACAAAAATTAAGAACTAATAAAAGAAAATAAACACAGATAGTTTACATTTTATACCTAAGAATATTCTTACAATAATTTTTTAAGAGTCAACAAAATATGTATGTGAAGCTCCCTCCTGGAGACTTGAATCTCAGCTCTTGTCCTCCACACCTCACAAGCATTTATGCTTGTATAGTGATTACCCCACTAAGGGTGCGTGATGGTAAGAGTTAACAAAATATAAGAATGTCTACCAATAGTTTTAAATTATATATATATAAATTATATTATACATTTTTTTTTTATATCTTTAAGTATATTTATGCAAATACATGGGATTACAAGCTAATATATATTAATAACTAAAGTTGAGAGAAAATTCAATTAGATTTCAAATTGAATTTAATTAGAGTCTACTTTTATGCCATGTATCTCATCTAATCTAAAATTTTAAATTTTTGTGACAAGTAAGTTAATTTAGTGTAAAAATTGGATTTCAATTAGAGTTTAATTTTGTGACACGTGTCTCATCTAATCTAATTTTTTTTTTTTAAGTGAGTCAATTCAGTATAAAAAATGAGGAGTCTAATATAAATAAACCTAGATTATATATATTTATATATATATAAAAATATAAAACCAAAGCTTAGAGAAAATTTGATTAGAATTATGAAAGTTCAAATAGCCCACATTTGTGAGAAGGCTTTTTAGTGCTTTGGGAAGCAGTTAGAAACGGACCAATGGTTATTGGTTGATACTATGAGTTATAGTGGAATCCAGTAAGCTAGAAAAGACAAAGGTTCGGCGTAATCTCGTTGGAGCAAGAAGCTTGGAGGGCTTAGGTACATTGGGTAGATTAGGCTTAGAGGGTCTATTATTGTTCCTATATCCTAACTACATTTTCTAGTGAATTATTGACTGCTTGGAGGGCGGCTAAGAGGTTTTACACTGAGGGTTTCGGTTTCCTCTTCGATAACACATCGTTGTGTTGGTCTTGTGTTTGCATATCTTTTCCCTTAATCTTTGTCATTTAATTTCTGCTGTGGATGTGATTTTAATTAGTTTAGATTGTTTATCAATTCTGTTATTAGCTTATGTTCATTTTCTGCACATATATTGTTTGACATTAAGCTTGAATTGATAATTTTGAAATTGGGGGTCTAAATGTTCATAGTGTTTTATATGCTATTTGAACGTTCAATTGGTATCAGAGCGGGTACACTTGTTGTGGTTTAATTACCTAAGTGTGATCCTTGACCCCTTGTGTTTATTTGCCATGGATAGTGCTTTGTATGCCTCTATGCATGTTTTAGATGCTGATGAATGTAACATACCACGTGTGTGTGAAAATGCCTCTATGAGTGATAATCCTCATGATTGTGATGCTATGTTACATGAATCTTTGGAGGATGTTGTTGATATTCCAAATGACAAACTCTTTAAGAAAAAGGCTAAGAAGTTTCAAAAGAATTTAAGCAAGTTATTTTGTGAAAATGATGATTTGATTGCTAAGCTCAATGAATCCAACAAATTGGTTGAGAAATATAAGAAACTTTGTTCTTCTTAATCTTAGACACGCGTTTCACCCATTGCTTGGACGACAGCGTTTTGGGCTTTACTGTAGGAACATCACCTTCATCTTTAACAGAGGATGATCTGCTCGTGCTTTCATCAATGAATAATCATATTATGCAGTGTGGAAATATATATTCGCTTTTGGAAATGTTTCTATTGCTATTACTTAATTAAACAGACATAACCAGCACAGGCTACTTGATAAAATGTTTTTTATGGAAAACAATTAGCACTGTATTACCCATACAAAATCCAAGCATTCGCAACATAACAAAAACTTCAATAACACAAGCTGAAACACTTCATTTATGTATATATGTCAAGAAACAGACCAAGCACTGATTGTATATTAAAAACAATACCATTCAAATTCCCAAGGAAAAAAAAAGTTTGGAGTTGTAGTACTTACAAGTGAAGCGGGATAACTTGGAGTTGGAGCATAATTCTTTGAAGTATGATGAAGATGTCCCCATTTTCTTCGTTGGTGAAAACATATTGAAATTAGTGTCATCATTTATGCAGGTACGGGTCATTGAAGATGAACCCAAATAAAACCCACCAATAACGGATAAGCCTAATGCCAAATCAGGCTGGTCAAAGCCAAAGTTAGACTCATTTGCTGTATCCCGGACTAGAGGAGAGGCTCACGTTCTTTGTTTTTTCCATCGAAAGCCACTAAACTCCTTCATTGTTGGAAATATCATGATACATATTCAAGCCACAAGAAGTGGGGAAAAAAGATTGAAAAGGCAGGGAGTTAGTGTCAAAAGTGACAAAGGAAGAACAACCACCATGCCTAGCACTCGGAAAGGGGAAGCGAGTAATACCAGATTTCGTAGGGCAACATGTGCATTCTACATGAATCCCCCACCTTTTTATGATATGGGGAACTTTAACACGTGCTGCATCAGTCCCACGTCTAGATCTTTTAGATTTCAATATCGTCACACATAGGGGTGCCCACGGGTCGGGTCGGGTCGGGTTTGTGCCCAACTCGGACCTGACCCAACTTAATCGGGTGGATTAAAATTTGACCCGAAACCAACCTAGACGACTGGCTGGATTTTTCGGTTCAAGTCTTGTCAATTTCGGGTTGTATCGGGTCGGTTTCGGGTGTCATTTCGAGGGCCGATTTTGGCCGGATCAGACAAGATCTGGTCGAAATCTGGCCGGATTCGATAAGATCTGGCCTAGATTTCGTCAGATAACGGCGTGATCTCACCGGATTTGGTCTGATATGATGAATATTTCGCCGGAAACATTAAAGGTATTGGAGATTTGGTCTGGGTTGCTTAATATTTCGCCGGAAACGTTTAAAAATATCGGCGATTGGTTTGGGTTGTGTAATATTTCGCTGGAAACGCCAAAAGTATTGGTTTGGGTCAAGTTTCACGGGTTTTGAAATGCAAAACCGCCAACCGACCTGCCGAAGGTCGGGTTTGACAGTTAGGAACCCGTGTCCAACCGTCGGAGTCATCGGGTCGGGTGGCGGCGGGTCGGTCTCGGGCGGGTTGACCAGGTTGAGCGAGTCCACGGGTCTCCTAGACACCCCTAGTCACACATATAACCTTAGGAGAGTAAGGGGTACTAATCCAATGATGGGTTTCACAAGTAACCACAATGTGATTTTGTTTAGACGAATTTGAGTTATTCAATTGCTCTTGCAATTTCTGAGTAGATATAGAAAACAGCCATAGATGATCATTAATTTGTTCTTTAGAAATTGACTTATGGTGTTTCTTTTCACAACCATTGATGGAAAGGTAAACCTGATAAAAAAAAGTCCACTTCTATGTGCCTCCTCTGGTCCAAAAGCAATACAGAGGGTAATTTTTGGAATTTCGCAACCAACCCAGAATGATATTGAATTTTCGACACTCTGATGGTTGAAGTTGAACCAACTCGGAATCTCAATTCCCGATACTATAATTTCGCAATCATCATCCTCATATGATGAGAATGAAGGAGAGAGAACCTGATGTGAAAATCGAGTTGATGGCCCTATATCCATTAATATGTCTCCTCTTGCATCTTCACATTCTTTATTTGGTAAATTCCCTATAATTTCTCCAATCTGTATTAGGAAATATAGTATTGTAGTATTTGAGAAGATAACAAAATTTGTTTCTTTATAACTTAAAGAGAGAGAAAAAGAGAGAAACCTGACTCAATAATGTACTTGATGATAGTGGATCCAATGACCAAAAATTCTTTGCACACAATCTTCTTATAGATTATGAAAGTCTTGGAATTTTTTGGAGCTTCTTACAACTGATTATTTCAAGTACCACTAATCTAGTAAAACTACTAATGTGTTCGAGGATGTTAACAATATTCGTTTGGGATAGATATAGATATTTCAATACGGGGAAGAATTCCAGCTTCAAAAAAAACTCCAATTCAGTTATATTTTCACAGTTGACGAGATTCAATGCTTCCAACCTTGAAAACCCATACCCAAAAGAACAATTAGGAGAATTGCTTGTCAATATCAATTGGGTTGTTGGAAAGACTAATTCCTCAGGCAATTGAAATTTATAAATAATATCTGGAAGATCACTAAGGTTTGGGCAATCATATAGGTATAACGTCCTAAGTGCAATGAGATATTCAATTGATGAGGGTAACCCTCTAATACCACTCCTTGACAATTCTAAAATCTCTAAACATTTCATAATTGGATGAACATTGGGGAACTTCCCAAGGCTTGAACAGCCCTCAAGATTAAAATATTTAAGAGATTTCAAGATCAGCTTGCTTGGAAGAATTTGAAGTTTCTCGCAGTGCTTGAGGCGCCATTCTTGAAGCTTATCAAGAAATCCAAAAGACTCATGAACCTCAACCAAAGTTTTACAATAAGAAAGGTCCACTTCCTCTAAGTTTGGAGCACAAAAGTTAGGTAAATTTGTAATGGAATCACATTCACTGAAATTGATACATTTCAAATTTTCAAACCATAACTCCTGTACAAGGTGAAAATAATTAGTATAAATCTTGAACAGATTTTTAAAAAAAAATTAAGAAAATCATAATTTAGAGATACTAGTAATCATACCTGCTTGAATAGCTTCTCTAATCTAATGTGACTATGTGGCATTCCAAATGCAACAAGTTGCTGAGGACAATATTTTTATGGCAAGGAAAAATGATATCCAGGCCATTCAAGCAACCTTATACCATTGGGGAGAAATTTAAGTTCTTCACAAATGTGTACATTATGAACTATGAGAAATTTGAGATTTTCCATCCTTTTGAAAGCTTTAGCATGTAGTTGCATTGTTATTGGATTAGGAGAATGCAACATTATACCTTGGATTTTGCGGGATCCCTAATAAGATAATGCATTAAATGAATGATACCCACAATAGAATTATCCATAAGTATAATCATCATGAAATTTTAATAAAAGATGATATTGATAAACTTATTTTGTCTACTGTGTTAAAAAGGAAAAAAAAAAAATCAAAGAAAAAAGTTCATTACATCTACCTAGTGGGAAAAAGAATTTAAAAATTTGAAGAAAAAGAACTTATACCTTACTTCTAGTTAACACTTCAAGGGCATCCTTATAATACCATAACCTGCTGCGTTTTCCTAGGATTTCAGGTGATTCTTGCCAAACAACTTCCTTACCATTTGTTGTATCAAATCATGCATTGATAGTGTGTCATTTTGATCAACAGTTATGAGAGATTTATTGTTGGAGCATTTTAATATTAAATAATTAAAATGAATAAATGTTATAACATAAATGTAAAGATGTGAGATTAAATATGGAGGATAAGGAGTTAGTGAAAATGTTTAATCCCACATTGAAAATGAGTGAGGCTTTTTTATTCTTTTTAATTGTGGTGATAAATGGGCTAAAATGAATTGTCTCAGATATTGGGCTAGATACGTACACAAGGGGGAGGTGAAGAGTGGAGGTATCAAAATTGAAAATGAATCATCCTACTTGACAACCCATTTAGAGTAATTACCATATTTGTTGGTGAGTAAATGGCCCGAATTAATACTCCATTTTTATTATGGAAAAATAAAGAGCCATTAACCCACTTAATGGACTATCCATTTGGGCCTTTTCATTCTTCAGAAACTCCTTATCTCACCATTAATTATGTAACTCCAGCCCATCAGATTAATATCTAACAATTAATCTTGTAACACCCACTACATCAATATAATGAACCCAATTAATTAAATTAATTTGGGTAGTAATTTTGTGAGGCCCATTGAGTCTATAAATAGACTCATTCAGACTCAATCCAAGTTACTACAATACACCAAAAAAAAAAAAAAAAAGAGATTGTTGGTAAGGAAGGGTATTATTTCTGGTGGAACTTTGGGCCTGAACACTTTGTGCAGAGGTTGTTCTAGCCGTATGACACTTGTGGGGTTGTTGTATCTTGGGGGAGACAAGTCAGAAACGGTTTGCACTGGTTACAAAGTTTAGCCAACCAAGGGCTTGAAGAGAGAGAAAAAGAAAGAAACCTGACTGAATAATGTACTTGATGATAGCGGATCCAATGACCAACAATTCTTTGCACACACTCTTCTTATAGATTGTGGAAGTCGTGGAATTTTTTGAAGCTTCTTGCAACTGATTATTTCAAGTACCACTAATCTAGTAAAACTACTAATGTATTCGAGGATGTTAACAATATTCGTTTGGGATAGATATAGATATTTCAATACGGGGAAGAATTCCAGCTTCAAAAAAAAACTCCAATTCAGTTATATTTTCACAGTTGATGA
Organism: Quercus suber; assembly: GCF_002906115.3. Classification (NCBI taxonomy): domain Eukaryota; kingdom Viridiplantae; phylum Streptophyta; class Magnoliopsida; order Fagales; family Fagaceae; genus Quercus; species Quercus suber. The sequence continues at coordinate 38,623 of NW_027069801.1, read as the reverse complement.
GATTCAATGCTTCCGACCTTGAAAACCCATACCCAAAAGAACAATTAGGAGAATTTCTTGTCAATGTCGATGGTGTTGTTGGAAAGACAGATTCCTCAAGCAATTGAAATTTATAAATAATATCTAGAAGATCACTAAGGTTTGGGCAATTATATCGGTATAATGTCCTAAGTGCAATGAGATATCCGATTGATGAGGGTAACCCTCTAATACCACTCCTTGACAATTCTAAAACCTCTAAACATTTCATAATTGGATGAATATTGGGGAACTTCTCAAGGCTTGAGCAGCCCTCAAGATTAAAATATTTAAGAGATTTCAACATCAGCTTTGCTAGGAAGAATTTAAAGTTTCTCATAGTGTGTGAGGTGCCATTCTTTAAACTTATAAAGAAATCCAAAAGACTTATGAACCTCAACCAAAATTTTACAATAAGAAAGGTCCACTTCCTCTAAGTTTGGAGCACAAAAGTTAGGTAAATTTGTAATGGAATCACATTACTAAAATTGATACGTTTCAAATTTTCAAACCATAACTCCTGTACAAGGTGAAAAAAAATCAATATAAATCTTGAACAGATTTCAAAATAAAATTTAACAAAATCATAATTTAGAGATACTAGTAATCATACCTGCTTGAATAGCTTCTATAATCTAATGTGACTATATGGCATTCCAAATGCAACAAGTTGCTCAGGAGAAAATTTTGATGGCAAGGAAAAATGATATCCGGGTCATTCAAGCAACCTTAAACTATTGGGGAGAAATTTAAGTTCTTCACAAATGTGTACATTATGAACTATGAGAAATTTGAGATTTTCCATCCTTTTGAAAGTTTTAGCATGTAGTTGCACCATTATTGGGGCTTTGGAGAATGCAACACTATACCTCGAATTTTGCAAGATCCTTAATAGGATAAAGCATTAAATGATGATAGACACAATAGAGTTTTCCATAAGTATAATCATACTGTGCAAGCTAGGTGTTTGATAAAATGTTTCTTAGGCATTTTCTTACTTGTTTGGACTCCGATGAATACCAAACTTTGGGGTTTCTCATGTTTCCTTATTAGGAACATGTTTGATTCATTGGTTGTGTATTTAACACACTTTACCCTACATGTGCATTTTCTATGCATTGGTCATGCATTGCACATTGTCACCTCTTGCACACACATCTGCTACCTTTGTCAAGCATTGGTCTATACCTTGTTTCTTCACCCTAGTATGTCATATTATCTTATGCTTTGTAGCATTTTGTTTTTTTCCTTGGTTTGAGCTTTATTTTCTCATTCATCTCGCATCCCTTATGCATCATTATCATTGTTCGTACCTTCATCTCTTGCCCTCGTTTCTCCTTGACCCTTTGTCTATTTGTGACAAAAAGGGGGAGAGTGTACTCTAGAGAGTATACCGTGAATTTTTGTCATTCCTACATGGCTCTTGTGCATATTGTTAGGGGGGAGAAATTCTATTTCTCATGCACATTTGTAGGGGGAGAGATATTCTATAGGGGAGAAGACATTGTGTTAATAAGAAAACTTTGTTTTAGTGTTTAGTGTATGATCAAGTTGCTCTCATGTTTTACATCATGATAACTTGATCACAATTTACTTGTTACATTATATTTATCATTTTTACGACTTACTTTACCTTGAGGGTCTAATGTGTTTTGTGCAAGTGTTTCAAGTTACAAGTATATATGTTCCAAGTACATCATAGCTTCTCATCATTTTGAAGGGGAGAAACTTTAAGCACTTTTAATTTATATTTTGTACCTTTTCTTTTGTAACTTTTAGAGTTTTTGTACCCATGCTTTATAGCTAAGCACTTGCTATTAAATGTTATGCATTTTCTTTAAGTACATCACACTTGTGCCCTTTGTCTGATTTTATATCCTTAATGCAATTACCTTGAGTTGTTGCATTAGTTGAGTGTTGGACATGCAAATAATACTTTGCATTAAGCTTATTAGCTTACATGTCCAGATGTTCATTCCGTGTGTGAATGAACATTGTGATCACTATTTGTAGTGATTGTTTGTTTTTGGTCAAGCTATGGTTTATTACTTATTTTCATTTTGCTTGATCGCATTGTGCTTGCTACATATGCATTACAAGTTTTCTGCATACAATGATCATACTGTGTTATTGTGTTTCAAGAGATACTTGTTCTTATGGTTCAAGAGTTTCACAGATTCTAGAGTTAGGTATGAGTGAGTTTTGTTCAACTGTTCCCAACTCACGCATTAAGTCTAGAGTTTGTTGTAGGGTTTTGTCATGGAATAGTCAAAGGGGGAGATTGTAAGGTTGAATTTAATCAACCATTTTGTTGGCTTTATTTCATGCCAAATTTGCTTGTAATTCAGCATTTAGAAACCCTGTATTTAGGTGGGAATCATGTAAGGGTAGTGTATGAGAGAGTGTAAAGAAATGCTTAAGACTATGCAGTGAAGCAGAGACTCGTGATTGGATCTCGCAGGTGGCTTACGACTAGCAAGCCTCCAGAAGAAGCACACGAGTGAAGTATGCAGAGAAGCTGGACCGTCATGCCAGCTGTAGCACTACAGGACAAAAATTCTAGATTGGCCATTTAGTTAACTCATAGCTTGAACTCACGACTCAGTCAAGTCGCGAGGCCAAGTCACCAGCCAGCTCTGTTTTGAAAAATGACTCTTCGCATTCCAAACACACACCAATATATATAAACACTTATACCCACGAAATGTAGAGAGCTTCTAGAGAGAATTTTGAAAGGAAAACCCTAGAGAAAAACAAGATTGACTCATCCATAATCTTTACATAGAGACTCTTCAAATTCCTCTACTCTCACTCTCTCCATTGTTACATTCTTAAGAGGTTCATTAACCAAATCCTTATCTCACCATACTCATATCTGTGAGAAGGCTTTTTGGTGCTTTGGGAAGCAGTTAGGAAGGGACCAATTGATATTGGTTGATGCTGTGGGCTATAGCAGAATCCGGTAAGCTAAAGAAGATAAAGGTTTGGCGCAACCTCATTGGAAAAAGAAGCTTGGAGGGCTTAGGTACACTGGGTAGATTAGGCTTGGAGGTTCTTCTACTGTTCATGTATCCCAACTTCATTCTTTAGTGAATTATTGACTGCTTGGAGGGCGGTGGAGAGGTTTTACGCTAAGAGCTTCAATTTCCACTTCGATAACACATTATTGTATTTTCATTGTGTTTGCATCTTTCTTCCCTTAATCATTGTAATTTAATTTCTACTGTGGATGTGATTTTATTTGGTTTAGATTGTTTATCAATTCTGTTATAAGCTTATGTTCATTTTCTACATGTATACTGTTTGATATTAAGCTTGAATTGGTAATTAGTAATTTGGGGATCTAAATGTTTATAGGTGTTTTACACGCTATTTGAACTTTCAAATCAAAATTAGATTTTGGCTTTGTTAGCTTTTTTTACAAATTAAATTGTTTAGATTTTTGTTGTGTTTTTTTTTTTTTTTTTTGAACTAATGAGTATATTTTTTTATACTTTTTCTATTTAAATTTTTTGTATGTGAAGATCTTGAACGTAACAAACTGTATTTGAGTTAAATGATTCCATGCATCTATCCCCATTCAATTTAGGAGATACTATTGAACCAATTTATTCTTTATTTTGTGTTTTATTTAGTCGAATTTCACGGATAATGATATTGAATTGATATTGTATATGTAGTGTCCAATAATAATTTTTTAAATTACATACATAACAGTAGTGTAATGAGAAACTTGACATAACCAATATCATTAAAATTACAAGGAAAAATCATTTTACTGCCTCCAAATGTCCTGGTTGAACTAATGTCCTATGTATTTAATGACTCAAACAAATAACAATAGCATCACTACAATTCATCATTCATGTGCATAAACACGATTTACATAATAGTTTTAATAAAAGATGAATTGATAAATTTATATTTTCTAATGTGTTAAAAAGAACAAAAAAAAAAAATCAATGAAAAAAAATCATTACATCTTCCTATTAGGAAATTTTTTTTAGAAATTTGAAGAGAAAGAACTTAGACCTTACTTCTGGTTAACACTTCAAGAGCATCCTTATAATACCATAACCTATTGCATTCTTCTAGGATTTCCGGTGATTCTTACTTAACAACTTCGTTACCCATTTGTTGTATCAAATCATGCATTGATAGTGTGCCATTTTGATCAGCAGTAATGAGAGATTTATTAACAAGTATTGTAATACCAAAATTTGGATATAAACCACAAGCATCCAATATATATACAACATAATCTTTGTACCATCCTTTGAAGAAACATACAATATCAAGGAAAGTTTACTTTCCAATTTCTTCCAGTCCATCATAAGTATCTCTTGAATCTCTTCTTTAGGAATTTTTTCATATTTATCTATTGCACTTTTCCACTCAAGTTTAGTTCTTCCACACAAATCAAAACCTATTATTTCCGGAGCTAGTGGAAGGCCTTTCGCATAATGTATAACTTGGCTTGCAACTTCCAAATAATCATCATTGGGTTTTTTTTTTTCCATGGAAGGCATGTTGACTAAAGAGTTCAAGAGTTTCATGTTTGTCTAATTCCTTGACCTCATAAAATGTACAAAATTTTCCAAGAGTAGCTACTAAGTGTTCATCTCTTGTTGTTATAATGACTCTACTTTCTGAAACAAACCAATCACATGATCCAAACAAATTTCAATTTTTTTATATTTATCCACGTCATCAAGAATTAAAAGAATCCTTTTACTACGAAGCATTTCCTATATCATATTGATTCCTTCTTCTATAGTGTCCACCTTCAAATGTTTGTCCCTTAAGATCTTAGAAAGAAGATTCTCTTGTAATTGGATTATGCCATCATTTGTTCTAGACTTTTCTCTGACATTCTTTCTAGTAAACAACTTCCTTCAAAATGATCAACAATTCTGTTATAAACTGCTTTTGCAATTGTTGTCTTGCCTATTACCCCAAGGCCATGAATCCCAACTATTCAAATATTATTTTTAACTCAATATTCAAAAGTGATTCTACGGTGTTGGTACGAGAATCTACTCCAATAGGGTATTTAGCAACAAATAATCGTGTGCAGTTTAATTCGACATCTGATATCTTTTCAATAATTTGTTGGATAAATTTGGATTCAAGGCCATTGGCAATTACAAAAGCATAAAAGAGCTGTTCAATGAGTTGAATTAGTTGGAAATATAGATATGAAAATAAAATAAATTGAAGATATCTAGTTTTGTACGTTACAACATACACCTGAAAGGCTGAAACAATATTTAGTTAAAGTAATCAATCTATCTCTGTTTCTAAGAAAGCTCTCTCTAGCTTTTCTTACACAGTAGAATTGGAGTCCCTTCTTGACGAGGGTGTGTTAGTAATCCTTGAAATAACAACGTTATTTCTAGGTTTGCGGGGTTTTCTTTCGTGGGATATTGGGAAACAGTTGAGTTTTTTTTTTTTTTTTTTTTTTTTTTTTTTGTCGTCAACCTAGGTCTGTTTTCACCATGTACGACTTGACCACCAACTGGAATCGCCTTGCTCTATCAGACAAGGAGGGACCAGGATGCTACCTTGAAGGGGACTTAAGCTCTCACGAGTTCATCATTGTAGCTAAATTCATGACAAAAAGAGCGCTAAACATTGATGCCATAGACAAAACTTTTACTCCCCTTTGGCGCTCTAGAAATGGCTTCAAGGTGCATAATATGGGCAATCATAAATTGCTGTTCGTGTTTGACAATACTATAGAGGCTGACAGAGTGCTTCTGAGTGAACCATGGAGCTTCGACAAACACCTGGTGGTTTTGGAGAGGTATGACAAAAACTCTGACATTAAGGAGCTTAAATTTGATAGGTCCAAATTTTAGGTGCAATTCCACGGCCTCCCTATCAAATTTATGAATGTGAAGTCAGCCGAAAAGACTTGCGATGTTCTCGGAAGAGTCGTACCTACTGATAATCCAAGTGAAATGGAGGGAGGAAGTTTTATTCGCATCAGAGTTTCAATGGACATTAGTGTTCCTCTATGTCGTGGCCACCTGGTATTGTTGGGAAGAGATAAAAAAGTTTGGATTAATTTTAAATATGAGTGCTTGCCGAACATATGTTACTGGTGTGGCTGTTTCGATCACGGTGATAAGGATTGTGAAATATGGTTGAATAGTGAAGGCACTCTTTCTCAAGGGCAGCGACAATTTGGTCCAATCCTCAGGGCAACTCCATTTTTTGTCTTCACGAAAAACTGTCATCTCAGTACCCGGGTTTTACAAGTCAAAGCAGAATCCATCCATGGCCTCGGCATCTAAAGCTGGATCTGAAACTGAGAAGGGGAAGAACGATGAACAAACAGCAGAATCGCAGCCAGAAAGTCAGTGCACAGAACCAAGGAGAAGCTGATTCGACTGAGAGGGTAATTCAGCAATTAAAGCAAACCGTTAATCTTGGTGATTTGCCGACAGAAAAAACGCTCCACGGTGAAGCCCTAACACCCATTAATTGCGCTGCGCCCTCATCAACATGGTGCATTGATTCACAATTGAAGGAGATAGACGTGGCTTTAAATGTGTTTGATCCCATTAAATCTCCTATCCAGCAAGGCAATCAAGCGGCTCCTTTATTTCCGAATTTAAGTCCAAATATAATTCCACTTATTGATAGTCATGCAGTTATCCCAATCCGACAAATCAACCCTTCAATGCATTTAAATATGGAATTAAGTCTCCAAATGGAATTAAATTAGGAATCAACGCTCTGTTTGTTTCGCTGAAAAACCTTCTGTAAAGATAGTTTTCTTACATTTTCCTATGTTTGGTAGCACAAAAAAAAAAAAAACTGGTCAATGGAAAACTATCTTTGGTCAACGGAAAACCCTAATGAAAATAAGGCTTATTTTCTAGAGGTTGTTTTCCAAAATTATTTTTTGGAAAACAATCTCTCTCTCACGCATTGCATCTCCTATAAATATTAGCTTCGTTTGTAGCCATGGGAAACATAATTTTTTGGTGCTCTCTCTCTGTCATGGTAAGCTTTCTCACTTTTTCTCTCTTCCCTTTACTTTTTCTCTCCTCATACCCTCACTGTCACTAACTCTGATCACTCCTCTTCCCATAGATCTCTCTCTCTAAGCATATCTCTTCTCTCTTTTCTCCATGTTTCTCTTCCCCTCTGTAACACAATTCTCTAATTAGATTTTTTTTTTCCTTCACTAATCAGTCAATAGCTCCGACTTGCTAAGGCGAACAAATTTGCCGCAATAATTATTTCATTTTTCTCTACCAAAATCTCAATTCTTTGCTTTGAATTTCAAGCTTGATTTTCTTTTTTCTCTAAGAAATTTTTGCTTTGATGGATTCCAGGCAGAAGTTACTTCTTTTTTGTACATAAAGTGCAAAAAAAATAAAAAAATAATAAAAGAAGAAGAAGAAAGAATGAATGAAGTAAAAGATGAAAACTTTAAACATAGTACCTATATTGCTCTAAATTGCTTTTACATGGGACAATCTTTACCGTGGACAAATAATATTTTTATATAATGAATGATTATTGTTTAGGGAAACTGCATTTGTTGGCAAATACTATGTAGTGATGATATATTATGCAGATACATTATGTAAATACATAATTTAGAGTAATATTGAAGACTTGTGGTTGATTGTAGTAGACAATTAGTATACCAACAAAAAGAGTAGACAATTAAAAGTTATTGTTATTTATATTTATTAAAAATGTATTCCCCTGTCAAATTTATATATATATATATATAGACAAATGGTTGATATATATATATATGTGTGTGTGTGTAAGTGTACGTACATATGTACGTACACTACTATCCATATATATGAGCAAGATGAGTGGTAGAGATCATGAAAGTTTGACAACTAATTAATTTTGACTATATCTATTTGCAAAATTTTATCATGAAAAACAAATTCATTCTTGGTTTTTTATTTATAATGATTATATTAGTTGGTTTACATAATACATATGTTTTAAATTATACAAGAAATATTTTTTTAAAAATTGCATACCAAACACTAGAAAACATTCTCAAGCTCACTTTCAAGCACTGAAAAATGAGACAGTTTTTCTAGAAAATCCTCTTTGGAAAATGAACCATTTTCCAAAAAATATTAATGCTGAAACAAACAAAGTGTGACACACATGGGATCACTCCGTTGACAATCAAGGTCCAATTTATTTCCTTCTATTGACAATCAACAAGCACGTGACACATATAGGATCACTAGGAGTCTCTTGCATCCATCTTAGCCACGATGGACTAGGGTTGATCGACCAAATAAACCAGTGCATGCTTCCAAGGCTCAAGCTAATTCCAGCTGTGGGAAAAGATTGTTAAATCTATCTGAGGATCACTTCAAGTTACCCAATAAATGTCAAAAGGTTTCATGGAGTAAGGAGGAAGAAATTATTGAATTGGTGGAGGTTGATATTCAGCCCCGCCAGTCACAATGAATTGCTTAGTATGGAACTGTCGCGGGCTTGGGAACCTATTTACAGGGAAGGAGCTTGGAGATATAATCCGAGCAAAAGATCCCTCTGTCGTGTTTATAGCCAAGACACTAGTAGATGAAGCAAGGCTAGACACAGTACAATGAAACATCAATTTCAAGGAGCTTCTATCTTGGCTTATCTCAACGCAGCATCACCTGGAGTTATTCTCAGTCATGGCATGGTCAATGTGGACTCAAAGGAACCAGATCCGCTTAAACAAACCCAACAATAGCTCCCACTCAATTGCCTCACTTGCAAAAGAGTACCTTGCTGAGTTCAAGGCGGTTTAGTCTCCCACACCAACTATATGTACAACTCCTCCTATGACACGTTCTCAATGGTAGTGACCAGCGCAAGGAGTGGTGAAAATAAATTACGATGGAGCTGTGTTTACCGACATGAAAAAATTGGGTATTGGTGTGGTAATAAGGGATAGTCATGGTTCGGTTTTAGGCTCACTTTCCAAACAATTACCATAGGCCTATACCCCATTGGAGATCGAAGCAATGGCAGCAGCTACATGTTGTTCTAGAGTCCGACTCATTGGTCTTGGTAAATGCCCTTTGCAATGACACTACTCTCTTGTCTTCGAATGGTTTGTTGATTAAGGATATTAGACTTCAAGCTAGGTTTTTTAATCAATTGCATTACTCTCATGTAAAGAGAGAAGGCAATAAGGTTGCTCATACGTTAGCTCGACATGCTTTATGTAATTCTGATTTTGTTGTGTGGATGGAGGATGTTCCACCACCTATATTTCTTGTTGTCCTAGCTGATATTGTTGGGTTTTCTTAAAAAAAATGCATTACGTTTTCCCTCCAAAAAAAAAAAAAAAAACACACACACACACACACACACATATATATATATCTAAAAGCTTAAACATAGCATTTAGTGTTACTACGCTCCTGTAAAGCCACATTAACAGCTACATCATCCACCTATTTCCACCCATTTTTCTCTTATTTTTAACTCCTCTTCTTCTTATTAATTTTGTATCTTACCATTACACTTCCTCTAACCTTTCTCCTTCCCTTTTACATTTTCATCTTTCCGCTACTCTCAACCTTAATGTCACTCTTTCTCTGCTCATTCATCTTTCTTTTATTTTGGCTCATCTTGTCCTCATCCTGTTACTATAAATTTGTTATTCTTTCTTCCATTCTATGCATATTTTCCCAAACAAAAATGGTTATTACTCTCTCTCTCTCTCTCTCTCTCTCTCTCTCTCTCTCTCTCTTTATATTTTTGTGATTTTATTTTTTATTTTTTTTCCTCTCTACTTTAGGTTGATGAATTTATGTGTTCTTTACAACTCTACTTTGGGTTGATGCAATTTGGTTTTTTTTTTTTTTGAAGTTATTATCCTTTTCATTTTCTTTGATTGTTTAATGTTATCCAATTGTATATAACTATATATAGTGAATAAGAATATAATGTTATTTTATTATATAGTTTTGCTTGGATAATTTAGTGTTTGAGTCATGACTATCTCTTTTATTTTGACTCTTCATCTCATCTTGCTTTCTATGTCTCTCTCTCTCTCTCTCTCTCTCTCTATACTTATATATATATATATATATCATTCTTTCTTGCAATTCTATTTAGGTTGATGAATCATTGTATATTGGGTAAAATACTATTTTGATCCTAAACTTTACCAAAGGTTTGTTTTTCGTCCCTAAACTTTAAATTTTTTTTTTTCTCATCTCAAAACTTTGTAAAGAGTTTTTTCAATAATTTAGAGACAAAATAGGGATGAAAATAGAACTTTTTTCAATAGTTGAAGGATGAAAACCAAATTTTAGGTAAAGTTTAAGAACATAAATAAAATATCTTCAATAGTTTAGGTACAAAAGATGAACTTTTCAATAGTTTAAGGGCGAAAAATGAACTTCTTAAAGTTTAGGAATGAAAAACAAACTTTTTGTAAAGTTTAAGAACCAAAATAATATTTTACCCTTGTATTTTTTTATGACACTATTTAGGGTTAATACAATTAGGTGGTTTGTTTTTTGAGTTTTCCATCACAAGTCTTCTCTCTCCCCCGTATGACATAATACTTAGTTATTTGGAATTGAGAATTTGAATTTATATCAAAATACAATATGACTATGTATTTGAATGTGTCTACCAACTATTTTAGTAATATCAAGTGTACTTTTGTGATAAGTTTTGATTATCATGGTAAGCTCTTTTAAGAGAATGAGAAATTTGAATAATATTTGAAACTTAAACAGTTTATTTGCACAAAAAAGGGGAAAATTTAACACACCATAACATAATTTAGAAAAATATGAATCACTTAAAAAAAGAATAATATCAATCAAATAAATCCGAATAATAAAATGATGATGTATTTTTTGAGATAGATAAATGAAAAATAATTTTAAAAATAGTTTAATTTTTTGGGAGAACAAATTATTTTCCACAAAATTTAGAGAACAAATTATATATTATACCATAACTATAAAACAATTATTTATTCTCACGCATTGCTTGGGTCTGCGACTAGTATATATATAAAAATAGAAAAACCTCATGCAGGAGAGCATGAGTGTCATGTAGCGCTTTGTATGAGTAGTATTTCGTTTAGCCTTTCACTTTACCCCATCTTCTTATCAATTGCCAGTTTATGCCATAAATGCAGAAGATTAAGAGATTTGTTTCCTCCCCATTTTCCAACTTCTTGAAATTTTTCGCTTTTAATTTGATTAATTTTAAAAATGAAAGGTTTTTTCCATTCAATGTCAAGGTGGTTGATACCATACCTATACAGGTCGTACCGGCTGGTATGTATCGTACCAGTACATATACCAGTATCGAAACACCAACGTTTCATACCGGTTTAAATACCAGTCGTACCGACTATGTACCGGCCATACCGACCGATTTCGGGCAATACCGGCCAGTACATAAAAAAAGTTTTTTTTTTTTTTTTTAAAATTTTTGTAAGGACCAAATGGTAATTTGCATTAACTTATTAGTATTATTTGTTTTCTTACTATGCAATGAACAATTAAGCTTTCTATTTTTTATATTATGTTTTTTCCCCCCTTTTAATTGATGCTAAAGTCTAAAATCATGAATAATTTGTTCTAAATTGAGCTAATGTTTTATGGTAAACTTTTATATTTATTATAATATATATATATATATATATGTACACACACACACACACACATTTTTTTTTTTTTTTTTTTTTTTGAACTAATGAGTATATTTTTTTTATACTTTTTCTATTTAAATTTTTTGTATGTGAAGATCTTGAGCGTAACAAACTGTATTTGAGTTAAATGATTCCATGCATCTATCCCCATTCAATTTAGGAGATACTATTGAACCAATTTATTCTTTATTTTGTGTTTTATTTAGTTGAATTTCACGGATGATGATATTGAATTGATATTGTATATGTAGTGTCCAATAATGATTTTTAAAATTATATACATAACAGTAGTGTAATGAGAAACTTGGCATAACCAATATCATTAAAATTACAAGGAAAAATCATTTTAGTGCCTCCAAATGTCCTGGTTGAATTAATGTCCTATGTATTTAATGACTCAAACAAATAATAATAGCATCACTACAATTTATCATTCATGTGCATAAACACGATTTACATAATAGTTTTAATAAAAGATGAATTGATAAATTTATATTTTCTAATGTGTTAAAAAGAACAAAAAAAAAAAAAAAAAAAAAATCAATGAAAAAAAATCATTACATCTTCCTATTAGGAAATTTTTTTTAGAAATTTGAAGAGAAAGAACTTAGACCTTACTTCTGGTTAACACTTCAAGAGCATCCTTATAATACCATAACCTATTGAGTTCTTCTAGGATTTACGGTGATTCTTACTTAACAACTTCCTTACTCATTTGTTGTAACAAATCATGCATTGATAGTGTGCCATTTTGATCAACAGTAATGAGAGATTTATTAACAAGTATTGGAATACCAAAATTTGGATATAAACCACAAGCATCCAATATATATACAACATAATCTTTGTACCATCCTTTGAAGAAACATACAATATCAAGGAAAGTTTACTTTTCAATTTCTTCCAGTACATCATAAGTATCTCTTGAATCTCTTCTTTGGGAATTTTTTCATATTTATCTATTGCACTTTTCCACTCAAGTTTAGTTCTTCCACACAAATCAGAACCTATTATTTCCGGAGCTAGTGGAAGGCCTTTCGCATAATATATAACTTGGCTTGCAACTTCCAAATAATCATCATTGGGTTTTTTTTTCCATGGAAGGCATGTTGACTAAAGAGTTCAAGAGTTTCATGTTTGTCTAATTCCTTGACCTCATAAGATGTACAAAATTTTCCAAGAGTAGCTACTAAGTGTTCATCTCTTGTTGTTATAATGACTCTGCTTTCTGAAACAAACCAATCACATGATCCAAACAAATTTCAATTTTTTTTATATTTATCTACATCATCAAGAATTAAAAGAATCCTTTTACTACGAAGCATTTCCTATATCATATTGATTCCTTCTTCTACAGTGTCCACCTTCAAATGTTTGTCCCTTAAGATCTTAGAAAGAAGATTCTCTTGTAATTGGATTATGCCATCATTTGTTCTAGACTTTTCTCTAACATTCTTTCTAGTAAACAACTTCCTTCAAAATGATCAACAATTCTGTTATAAACTGCTTTTGCAATTGTTGTCTTGCCTATTACCCCAAGGCCATGAATCCCAACTATTTGAATATTATTTTTAACTCAATATTCAAAAGTGATTCTATGGTGTTGGTACGAGAATCTACTCCAATAGGGTATTTAGCAACAAATAATCGTGTGCGGTTTAATTCGACATCTGATATCTTTTCAATAATTTGTTGGATAAATTTGGATTCAAGGCCATTGGCAATTACAAAAGCATAAAAGAGCTGTTCAATGAGTTGAATTAGTTGGAAATATAGATATGAAAATAAAATAAGTTGAAGATATCTAGTTTTGTACGTTACAACATACACTTGAAACAATATTTAGTTAAAGTAATCTGAACGGTTTTAGACCCCTTAAAACACAACCAGATTGGTTAGCCTAGATTAGTTAGCCAAGTTGTTACTTAGTCAAATTATGCAATTCTAAGTTAAAGCAATCAAATAATCATATCAAAATAATAAAGCAGCGGAATAATAAAAGACACAATGATATGATCACCTAGGAAACTACACAGTAAAAACCTAGGGAGGATTTGACCTAGCTATCCTCAAGGTAAACCTGAATCCACTATGCGAAAGAATCGAAGTTCATACAGAAGGACTACAAGCTCCCCGCTTGACTTCCTAATGCTACCCACCAGTAGAACTTACTGACATGACCACGTGCAAGCTTCGAATCTACGAACTCCTTCTTTCTTGGATTCTTCAATCAGCTACAAGCACCCACGCTTGATATTCTTTAAGCTTCAATGGTAGCAACCAAGTTGATCATAAGGATATTGATACTATCTCTAACTTGAAAACCCTAAGCTTTGTGTAAAGGAAAGCTCCTCTAGATCTCACAAGAGATTTACACAAAACAGCAATGTATGAGTAACAATACAACTGGAGCCACACTCAAAAACATGGCTAGGGTTTTGTTTATATACCTAGGGTAAAAACATAAAACCCTAAACGTTTAATGAAGTAGGGCTGAGTTGGGAATTCTGCAGACTAATCAACCTGTGCGATTTTCGATCGATCGAGTCTATTCTTCGATCGATCGAGCCAGGCCGAAAGTCCCAAGTACTTCTGCAGCCACTCGATTCCAACTTTACAATAATAAACCAACTTTGAGCAAGCCTAAACAAGACTAAATACATTGTTTTGATCATGGTTTGCCAACATTACAAATTAGAGTTCTAAATACATAAAATCCTAAGACCTTAGAACCTAACAAACTCCTCCTTTGGCAATCCGTGACAAAACCCTAATTAAAAGCTCAAAGTTTTACAAGTAAAAAGCCCTTTACAAAGAAATGCTCATAAA
>NW_027069801.1:0-21257 GCF_002906115.3 Quercus suber | reverse complement strand
ACAAAAAATGCTCCAAAACCTTCAAATTCAGCCTAACTACTATCCATCGGTTGAGGCTACACCTTATGTTCTTTTTGTGCATGTGCTACACTTTCTCGAGCACACAATCTTATGATATGCACTAAGGTGTTCATGATTGGCTAGTGAACAGTGGTGAGATGGTTATTTATGCTTTTCTCAAAAGAATCAAGTCCGACAGTCAAATAACATATGACTTCATGATTAAGACAGAGTGATTAAGAACCATACACATCTTTCCCACACAACATGCACTACAAAGTTTCAACTAGTCAAGTGCAATGAATAAGTTCATCAAAGTTAAACAAGGTACACAAGACATGACATGTGTAAAAAGATAGACCAACCTTATTTTTCAAAAATCAAGAAATATAGTGTCAAACATAATTTTTGCTTTCTCCTTTTCTCCCTTTTTTTTTTTTTTTTTTTTCTTATTTAAGAGAAAACAAATAAATCCTAGAATGAAATGCATGAATATAATGCAATGCAAATCCTAGAAACACAACAAAAAAAACACAAAAACCAAAGAACTATGGTCACAAAGGAATGAGCAATGAAGCACAAGGACCATGTCAGAAAGACTCAATTAGGTCGAGTCTTTTGCATCCAAAACCTTTTAGATGCATCACGAGCATTGGAGTTCTTATTCACATTCGAGTGATTTCTAACTCCAGGATTGGAATAAAGGTTCAAAACCTTCACCAATTCACCAATAAGTGCCATAGGATCTTGTGCTTGAGACACAGACACTTTTGGTTTATTTGCTTTCTTAGCAGCTTGAAACTTGTAACAGTTAGGACGAATGTGTCCAGACTTACCACAAAAATGACACACCCAAGTAGGTTTACCATGCATCTTGTCCTTAGAAAGGGTAGGTTTAGTTTCTCTCAGATCAACCCTATTCTTCTTAGGAGGTGAAACTTCTACGGGTTTGACTACCTCACTCACAGGTGGTTTGACAGTTTCACTCACAACCTCACTCACCGAAGGTTTAGAAGAATAAGAAGGAACAAAATTCGTGGAATGCGGTGCAGAGTCAAAGATGCTTTCAACATAACCTAATCCAGATTTATTAGAAGGATACTTTTGAACATTCGGCATGTGATCAAATTTAGAACTAGCAGATCTAGCAACAGATAAATCATGTTCCAAAGTTTTAAATTTATCAAGCAAAAGCATGTTCTCAGATTTAACATTGTTCAAAAGATCATTAGTATCAAACAGTTTAACAAGCAAATTTTTCTTTTCAAGCTCAAGAGAATCAATTTTCTTTAGGCCAAGTTCTACATTCATAGCATCCCTAGCAGCAATTTTGCAGAGTTTATTATAGGCCTCTTGAAGATCTGCATCCTCAGAGAGTTCCCCATCAGAAGGGTTCTCTTCAACAGATATGCTTTCATTGACTACAGCAGTAGCAGTGAAAGCAATGAAGTTTCCATCCTTATCACATCCGGACTCATCATCAGAAACCTCATCATCGCTAAGGGTTACAGCCATAGCTTTACCCTTAGTCCTCAAGAATGTAGGACATTCAGATTTCACATGACCATACCATTGACACCCAAAACACTGAGGACCCAAAGAATTATTTGAAGATTGACCAACTTTTTCTTTAGGTTTTTCAAGGTTATTAACCTTAGTGGGATCATTCTTCCTAAAATTTCTAGGTTCAGCAGTGTATGTACCTCTTGCCTTTCTGTTGGTATTTCTAAGAAAGTTTTTGAAATTTTTGGCAAGATAGGCAATCACTGTAGCAGAGAGCTCATCATCAAATCCACCACCATCAACATCATCAACAGACTTAAGAGCCTTGATTTGGATTTGTTCACTTTAGGTAGGTCAGACTCATAGGACTGAAGAGATCCTACAAGCTCATCAACAGGGATGGAATCCACATCCTTGCTTTCAGTGATGACAGTCACTTTGGGTCTAAAGTCTTCAGTTAAGGATCTAAGTATCTTCCTAACAGTTTTAGGTTGATCATAGACTTCACCCAAATTAAAAACAGAATTGACAATATCATTTAATTTAGCATAGAATTCATCAAAAAATTCATCATCAGACATTCTAATGCTTTCAAATCTAGAAGTCAATTGTTGCAATTTATTGATCTTAACTGCCTTTGTGCCTTCATGCACAGTTTGGAGGATTTTTCAAGCAATATGAGCAACCTCAACATTAGAGATCCTCTTAAATTCCTCCATGGAAACAGCATTGAAGATGGCATTCATAGCTTTGCTATTGAAGCCAGCTGCTTCTTTTTCAGAAGTTTGCCACTTACTCACAGGAGTAGTGGGCTTCTCCCATTCGTACTCAACGGAATTCCAGACTCTCTCATCAATGGATTTCAGGAATGCTTTCATCCTTACTTTCTAATAAGTATAGTTGTTCCCATCAAAGTGAGGAGGAACAAACAAAGAGTGTCCATGCTCCATGACAACATGGGTCAAGAATCAGCTCAGAGATCAAGAAATCTCCAACAAAAGAGCAACCCGCTCTGATACCACTTGAACGGTTTTAGACCCCTTAAAACACAACTAGATTGATTAGCCTAGATTAATTAGCCAAGTTGTTACTTAGTCAAATTATGCAATTCTAGGTTAAAGCAATCAAATAATCATATCAAAATAATAAAGCAGCGGAATAATAAAAGACACAATGATATGATCACCCAGGAAACCACACGGTAAAAACCTGGGGAGGATTCGACCTAGCTATCCTCAAGGTAAACCTGAATCTACTATGCGAAAGAATCAAAGTTCATACAGAAGGACTACAAGCTCCCCGCTTGACTTCTTAATGCTACCCACCAGTAGAACTTACTGACATGACCACGTGCAAGCTCCGAATCCACGGACTCCTTCTTTCTTGGATTCTTCAATCAGCTACAAGCACCCACGCATGATATTCTTTAAACTTCAATGGTAGCAACCAAGTTGATCATCAAGATATTGATACTGTCTCTAACTTAAAAACCCTAAGTTTTGTGTAAAGGAAAGCTCCTCTAGATCTCACAAGAGATTTACACAAAACAGCAATGTATGAGCAACAATACAACTGGAGCCACACTAAAAAACGTGGCTAGGGTTTTGTTTATATACCTAGGGTAAAAACATAAAACCCTAAACGTTTAATGAAGTAGGGCTGAGTTGGGAATTCTGCAGAATAATCAACCTGTGCGATTTTCGATCGATCGAGTCTATTCTTCGATCGATTGAGCCAGGCCGAAAGTCCCAAGTACTTTTGTAGCCACTCGATTCCAACTTTACAATAATAAACCAACTTTGAGCAAGCCTAAACAAGACTAAATACATTGTTTTGATCATGGGTTGCCAACATTACAAATTAGAGTTCTAAATACATAAAATCCTAAGACCTTAGAACCTAACATAATCAATCTATCTCTGTTTCTAAGAAAGCTCTCTCTAGCTTTTCTTACACAGTAGAATTGGAGTCCCTTCTTGACAAGGGTGTGTTAGTAATCCTTGAAATAACAACGATATTTCTAGGTTTGTGGGGTTTTCTTTCATGGGATATTGGGAAACAGTTGAGTTTTTTTTTTTTTTTTTGTCAACCTAGGTCTGTTTTCACCATGTACGACTTGACCACCAACTGGAATCGCCTTACTCTATCAGACAAGGAGGGACTAGGATGCTACCTTGAAGGGGACTAAAGCTCTCACGAGTTCATCATTGTAGCTAAATTCATGACAAAAAGAGCGCTAAACATTGATGCCATAGACAAAACTTTTACTCCCCTTTGGCGCTCTAGAAATGGCTTCAAGGTGCATAATATGGGCAATCATAAATTGCTGTTCGTGTTTGACAATACTGTAGAGGCTGACAAAGTGCTTCTGAGTGAACCATGGAGCTTCAACAAACACCTGGTGGTTTTGGAGAGGTACGACAAAAACTCTGACATTAAGGAGCTTAAATTTGATAGGTCCAAATTTTAGGTGCAATTCCACGGCCTCCCTATCAAATTTATGAATGTGAAGTCAGCCGAAAAGACTTGCGATGTTCTCGGAAGAGTCATACCTACTGATAATCCAAGTGAAACGGAGGGAGGAAGTTTTATTTGCATCAGAGTTTCAATGGACATTAGTGTTCCTCTATGTCGTGGCCACCTGGTATTGTTGGGAAGAGATAGAAAAGTTTGGATTAATTTTAAATATGAGTGCTTGCCGAACATATGTTACTGGTGTGGCTGTTTCGATCACGGTGATAAGGATTGTGAAATATGGTTGAATAGTGACGGCACTCTTTCTCAAGAGCAGCGACAATTTGGTCCAATCCTCAGGGCAACTCCATTTTTTGTCTTCACGAAAAACTGTCATCTCAGTACCCAGGTTTTACAAGTCAAAGCAGAATCCATCATGGCCTCGGCATCTAAAGCTGGATCCGAAACTGAGAAGGGGAAGAACGATGAACAAACAGCAGAATCGCAGCCACAAAGTCAGTGCACAGAACCAAGGAGAAGCTGATTCGACTGAGAGGGTAATTCAGAAATTAAAGCAAACCGTTACTCTTGGTGATTTGCCAACAGAAAAAACGCTCCACGGTGAAGCCCTAACACCCATTAATTGCGTTGCGCCCTCATCAACATGGTGCATTGATTCACAATTGAAGGAGATAGACGTGGCCTTAAATGTGTTTGATCCCATTAAATCTCCTATCCAGCAAGGCAATCAAGCGGCTCCTTTATTTCCGAATTTAAGTCCAAATATAATTCCACTTATTGATAGTCATGCAGTTATCCCAATCCGACAAATCAACCCTTCAATGCATTTAAATATGGAATTAAGTCTCCAAATGGAATTAAATTAGGAATCAACGCTTTGTTTGTTTCGCTGAAAAACCTTCTATAAAGATAGTTTTTCACATTTTCCTATGTTTGGTTGCGCAAAAAAAAAAAAAAACTGGTCAGTGGAAAACTATCTTTGGTCAACGAAAAACCCTAATGAAAATAAGGCTTATTTTCTAGAGGTTGTTTTCCAAAATTATTTTTTGGAAAACAATCTCTCTCTCACGCGTTGCATCTCCTATAAATATTAGCTTCGTTTGTAGCCATGGGAAACATAATTTTTTGGTGCTTTCTCTCTCTCATGGTAAGTTTTTTCACTTTTTCTCTCTTCCCTTTACTTTTTCTCTCCTCACACCCTCACTGTCACTAACTCTGATCTCTCCTCTTCCCATAGGTCTCTCTCTCTAAGTATATCTCTTCTCTCTTTTCTCCATGTTTCTCTTCCCCTCTATAACACAATAATTAGATTTTTTTTTTCTTTCACTATTCAGTCAATAGCTCCGACTTGCTAAGGAGAACAAATTTGCTGCAATAATTATTTCATTTCTCTCTACCAAAATCCCAATTCTTTGCTTTGAATTTCAAGCTTGATTTTCTTTTTTCTCTAAGAAATTTTTGCTTTGATGGATTCTAGGCAGAAGTTACTTCTTTTTTGTACATAAAGTGCAAAAAAAATAAAAAATAAATAAAAAATAAAAAGAAGAAGAAGAAAGAATGAATGAAGTAAAAGATGAAAATTTTAAACATAGTACCTATATTGCTCTAAATTGCTTTTACATGGGACAATCTTTACTGTGGACAAATAATATTGTTATATAATGAATGATTATTGTTTAGGGAAATTCCATTTCTTGGCAAATACTATGTAGTGATGATATATTATGCAGATACATTATGTAAATACATAATTTAGAGTAATATTGAAGACTTGTGGTTGACTGTAGTAGACAATTAGTATACCAACAAAAAGAGTAGACAATTAAAAGTTATTGTTATTTATACTTATTGAAAATGTATTCCCCTGTCAAATTTATATATATATATATATATAGACAAATGGTTGATATATATGTGTGTGTGTGTGTGTGTGTGTGTGTGAGAGTGTACGTACATACGTACGTACATTACTATCCATATATATGAGCAAGATGAGTGGTAGAGATCATGAAAATTTGACAACTAATTAATTTTGACTATATCTATTTGCAAAATTTTAGCATGAAAAACAAATTCATTCTTGGTTTTTTATTTATAATGATTATATTAGTTGGTTTACATAATACATATGTTTTAAATTATACAAGAAATATTTTTTTAAAAATTGCATACCAAACACTAGAAAACATTCTCAGGCTCATTTTCAAGCACTGAAAAATGAGACAGTTTTTTCTAGAAAATCCTCTTTAGAAAATGAACCATTTTCCAAAAAAAATTAATGCTAAAACAAACAAAGTGTGACACACATGGGATCACTCCGTTGACAATCAAGGTCCAATCATTCTTTCTTGCAATTCTATTTAGGTTGATGAATCATTGTATATTGGGTAAAATACTACTTTGATCCTAAACTTTACCAAAGGTTTGTTTTTTGTCCCTAAACTTTAAAAAGTTTTTTTTTTTTTTCTCATCTCTAAACTTTGTAAAGAGTGTTTTCAATAGTTTAGAGAAAAAATAGGGATGAAAATAGAACTTTTTTCAATAGTTGAAGGATGAAAACCAAATTTTAGGTAAAGTTTAAGAACATAAATAAAATATCTTCAATAGTTTAGGGACAAAAGATGAACTTTTCAATAGTTTAAGGGCGAAAAATGAACTTCTTAAAGTTTAGGAATGAAAAACAAACTTTTTGTAAAGTTTAAGGACCAAAATAATATTTTACTCTTGTATTTTTTTATGACACTATTTAGGGTTAATACAATTAGGTGGTGTGTTTTTTGAGTTTTCCATCACAAGTCTTCTCTCTCCCCCGTATGACATAATACTTAGTTATTTGGAATTGAGAATTTGAATTTATATCAAAATACAATATGACTATGTATTTGAATGTGTCTACCAACTATTTTAGTAATATCAAGTGTGCTTTTGTGATAAGTTTTGATTATCATGGTAAGCTCTTTTAAGAGAATGAGAAATTTGAATAATATATTTGAAACTTAAACAGTTTATTTGTACAAAAAAGGGGAAAATTTAACACACCATAACATAATTTAGAAAAATATGAATCACTTAAAAAAAGAATAATATCAATCAAATAAATCCAAATAATAAAATGATGATGTATTTTTTAAGATAGATAAATGAAAAATAATTTTAAAAATAGTTTAATTTTTTGGGAGAACAAATTATTTTCCACAAAATTTAGAGAACAAATTATATATTATACCGTAACTATAAAACAATTATTTATTCTCACGCATTGCTTGGGTTTGCGACTAGTATATATATAAAAACAGAAAAACCTCATGCAGGAGAGCATGAGTGTCATGTAGCGCTTTGTATGAGTAGTATTTCATTTAGCCTTTCACCTTACCCCATCTTCTTATCAATTGCCAGTTTATGCCATAAATGCAGAAGATTAAGAGATTTGGTTCCTCCCCATTTTCCAACTTCTTGACATCTTTCACTTTTAATTTCATTAATTTTAAAAATGAAAGGTTTTTTCCATTCAATGTCAAGGTGGTCGATACCATACCTATACAGGTCGTACCAGCTGGTATGTATCGTACCAGTACATATACCAGTATCGAAACACCAACGTTTCATACCGGTTTAAATATCAGTCGTACCGACCATGTACCAGCCATACCGACCGATTTTGGGCAATACCGGCCAGTACATAAAAAAAAGTTTTTTTTTTTTTTTTATAATTTTTAGTTTTGTAATTTTTGTAAGGACCGAATGGTAATTTGCATTAACTTATTAGTATTATTTGTTTTCTTACCATGCAATGAACAATTAAGCTTTCTATTTTTTATATTATGTTTTTTCCCTCCTTTTAATTGATGCTAAAGTCTAAAATCATGAATAATTTGTTCTAAATTGAGCTAATGTTTTATGATAAACTTTTATATTTATTATAATATATATATATATATTCACACACACACACACATACATACATACATACATACATATATAGATATATATATATATATATGTATATTTATATTTATAAATATAAAAAATAACGGTAAACCTGAAACGGTACATCGGTATTGACCGGTACCGAAATATATTATTCCATTAGTTAAACCGATACAGCCTCCAATACGAGATTGACTCCCTTGTTCAATGTTAGTTTTTCATGTTATAACACCTATTATTTTAGATGCATATGATCTAAACCTCTCAACAACACTATCAAAGCTTGATACAGTGCTTCGGCGACATTTGGGGCTCCTAAAAGGTATGTTTAGGGAAGATATAGAGCCTATGTGTTATTTGTGTTTATTTATATTATTGAGAAGTGCTTAATCTTTGTAAGGGATTGAGATACTCAGATGTATGTAAAATTAAACTTAAAATATGAAATAGTATCATTTTATATTTCATAGTTCAATTGTTGTTATATTTTTATTCTCTTGACATGTATATTTAGTTTTGCAAATTAAAAATTATAAACCTTAAATCTTAGATGTTCAACCTTCCAAAGTCCATTTGTTTTCTTTTAAAAAAAATAAAAAGAAATCATAATAATTTTTATATTGAAAATGTTAATAAGCATGTAGTGGCACTTTTAGGGTCTAATTAATTATGGTTACTTACATATGGATATATTGTATTACAATTTCTTTCTTCATTATTTTAGTGGCACATAATACATAGTCAAAATTAATTGTCTAAATATTATAACACATATGAGTGTTATAAAATAACGAACACGCACATCGCTCGAGACATCCGCTAGTGACATTTAATCCATGGATTTGAGAAGCATCATTGATACTAGTACTTTTTTTAAGAAATCAAGTTAAGGCTTTTAGCAAGTAATTGTATGGAAACTTTGTTTAGGTAAGGAAAGAAATGTAATAGAAACTCACTCTCCATTCTTGACCAAAATGGGTTCCCTGAGTACTTACATTGCTTTCAAAATGCGGCAGCTGTGGTTAGACAGAAATAGAATTATATTCTCTGAAGCTATTACCTCTTTGAGTGATAGTATTTATCACACAATTAATTTAGCTAAATGCATTTTCTCACAGCTAAAAACATTCTGAACCCACTACCGTACACTCTTGGTGCGATGGTCACTCTACAAGTATAAGTATTTGTGGGGTGTGAGGTGTGAGGGGCAAAGGCCAGGGTTCAAGTCTCTAAAAGTGAGCTTCACATACATATACACTTAGATTAGGCTAAAGTAGAATTTCTATATTGTATAAAAAAAAAAAATTCTGAACCCCCAAAAAATTAGTGAATTAATTTTAGATCATTAGCTAGGATATATTTCCTCAAATTAAGGGATAATATTTAACAATGTTTTAATGTAGGTAAAAAATTTATCATTTAAATTTCAACAAATTTAAATTCTATTCAAACTTAAAGTCTATTATAAAAAATTCATAACTTAAATCCCAAACAACAATCCACATTTTCTCTCTTTAAAAAAAACTATGATCAAACTAAAATTGTTAGGAAGATACTTAGATCCTTAACTGAAGACTTTAGACCTAAAGTGACTACCATCACTGAAAGCAAGGATGTGGACTCCATCCTTGTTGATGAGCTTGTAGGATTCTCTTCAGTCCTATGAGTTTGACCTACCTAAAGTGAACAAATCCGAATCAATGGCTTTTAAGTCAGTTAATGATGTTGATGGTGGTGGATTTGATGATGAGCTCTCTACTACAGAGATTGCCTATCTTGCCAAAAATTTTCAAAAACTTTTTTAGAAATACCAATAGAAAGGCAAGAGGTACTACACTGCTAACCTGAAATTTTAGGAAGAATGATCACACTAAGGTTAACAACTTTGAAAAACCAAAAGAAAAAGTTGGTCAGTCTTCAAATAATTCTTTGGGTCTTCAGTGTTTTGGTTGTCAAGGGTATGGTCATGTGAAATCTGAATGTCCTACATTCTTAAGAACTANAATAAACAATTGTTTAATATTATCTCCTATTTGAGGAAATATACCAGAACAAAAATAAAATTAATGAACTAATATTTTTTTGAGAAACAATTAATGTACTAATTATTTGTTCTTAAACTTAAAAATTAATGTAAAATTATAAAAAATTCAAAACTTAAATTCCAAACAACAACCCATGTTTTCTCTCTCTCAAAAAAAAAAAAAAAAAGAAAAAGATAGAAACCCCCCACATTTTGACTTCTGCTTCAACAAAAAATCTTTTATCAATATTTTAAGAACAATTAATGTACTAAGAGTAGTTCTTAAAATATTGATAATAGATTTTATTTTTTTTGGTTGGAATAGAAGTCAAAACGTGGGTGTCTTTTTTTTTTTTTACTTCACCCAAATTAAAAGCAGAATTGACAATATCATTTAATTTAGCATAGAATTCATCAAAAGATTCATCATCAGACATTCTAATGCTTTCAAATCTAGAAGTCAATTGTTGCAATTTATTGATCTTAACTGCCTTTGTGCCTTCATGCATAGTTTGGAGGATTTTCCAAGCAATATGAGCAACCTCAACATTAGAGATCCTCTTAAATTCCTCCATGGAAACAGCGTTGAAGATGGCATTCATAGTTTTGCTATTGAAGCCAGCTGCTTCTTTTTCAGAAGTTTGCCATTCACTCACAGGAGTAATGGGCTTCACCCATCCGTACTCAACAGAATTCCAGACTCTCTCATCAATGGATTTCAGGAATGCTTTCATCCTTACTTTCCAATAAGCATAGTTGTTCCCATCAAAGTGAGGAGGAACAAACAGAGAGTGTCCATGCTCCATGACAACAGGGGTCAAGGATCAGCTCAGAGATCAAGAAATCTCCAACAAAAAAGCAACCCGCTCTGATACCACTTGAACGGTTTTAGACCCCTTAAAACACAACCAGATTGGTTAGCCTAGATTAATTAGCTAAGTTGTTACTTAGTCAAATTATGCAATTCTAGGTTAAAGCAATCAAATAATCATATCAAGACATAAAGCAGCGGAAAATAAATGAACACAAGATATGATGACCCAGGAAACCACACGGTAAAAACTTGGGGAGGATTTGACCTAGCTATCCTCAAGGTAAACTTGAATCCACTATGCGAAAGAATTGAAGTTCATACAAAAGGACTACAAGCTCCCCGCTTGACTTCCTAATGCTACCCACTAGTAGAACTTACTGACACGACCACATGCAAGCTCCGAATCCACGAACTCCTTCTTTCTTGGATTCTTCAATTAGCTACAAGCACCCCCGCTTGATTATCTTTAAGCTTCAATGGTAGCAACCAAGTTGATCATCAAGATGTAGATAATATCTCCAACTTGAAAACTCTAAGCTTTGTGTAAAGGAAAACACCTCAAAGATCTCACAAGATATTTACACAAAACAGCAATGTATGAGCAACAATATAATTGGAGCAACCTTCAAAAACGTGGCTAGGGTTTTGTTTATATACCTAGGGTAAAAACATAAAGCCCTAAACGTTTAATGAAGTAGGGCTGAGTTGGAAATTCTGCAGAAAAATCAACCTATGCGATTTTCGATCGATCGAGTCTGTTCTTCGATCAATCGAGCCAGGCCGAAAGTCCCAAGTACTTCTGCAGCCACTCGATTCCAACTTTATAATAATAAACCAACTTTGAGCTAGCCTAGACAAGACTAAATACATTGTTTTGATCATGGTTTGCCAACATTACAAATTAGAGTTCTAAATACATAAAATTCTAAGACCTTAGAACCTAACAAACTTAGATCCCAAACAACAACCCATGTTTTCTTTCTTTAAGAAAAAACCCAAATTTTGACTTTAATCCAATTAAAAGTCTATTATCAATATTTTAAGAACAACTAATTAGTAAATCAATTTTATATTATTTCTTACAATATATTTCATCAAATTAACGAATAATATTTAACAATTGTTTAATTTAGATAAAACTTTATCATTTAAACTTCCACAAATTCTAATTATATTCAAACTAAAAGTTTATTATCAAAAATTTCTAGCCTTAAATAGTTCAACAAATTTAAATTCTATTCAAACTAAAATTCTATTATAAAAAAGTTTTAAACTTAAATCCCAGACAACAACCCACTTTTTCTTTCTAAGAACAAAATCCACATTTTGACTTTTACTCTAACTAAAAGTCTATTATCAACAATATTTTAAGAACTAATTATTAAATTAATTTTATATTATTTGCTATGATATATTTCTTCAAAGTAAAGGATAATATTTAACAGTTGTTTAATTTAGATAAAATTTTATCATTTAAACTTCAATAAATTTGAATTATATTCAAACTAAAAGTTTATTATAAAAAATTCTAAACTTAAATCCCAAACAACAACCCACGTTTTCATTCTTTGAAAAAAAAAAAAAAACCAAATTTTAACTTTTACTCCAACTGAAAGTGTATTTTCAATATTTTATGAACAACTAATTAGTAAATTAATTTTATATTATTTCTTATGATATATGTAGGGTTGCAATTTTTGGACTAGGCCCAAATGCGAACGGCATCTTGGCCCAATGGACCCATTATAATGAATTTTTTAGAGAGTGGGCCAAAGAGCTAGGTCTTAATAAGGGATACCACAACTAGGCACGGTTACGGGTTGATTTAAATAACGAGAACAAGGGTTTACAGTATGGAATCTTGTTCTCGACCCTCGCCTGAAGAGTTTTCAGTTCTTGCTATTTCTTAGGTGATTGGTTACAGGGGCTTCAAAGACCATGCAAACAGTTCCTCAGTTTTCTTTTTTTCTCCTTTCTTCTTGGTTTCAACAAATTTAAATTCTATTCAAACTAAAATTCTATTATAAAAAAGTTTTAAACTTAAATCCCAGACAACAACCCACTTTTTCTTTCTAAGAACAAAATCCACATTTTGACTTTTACTCTAACTAAAAGTCTATTATCAACAATATTTTAAGAACTAATTATTAAATTAATTTTATATTATTTGCTATGATATATTTCTTCAAAGTAAAGGATAATATTTAACAGTTGTTTAATTTAGATAAAATTTTATCATTTAAACTTCAATAAATTTGAATTATATTCAAACTAAAAGTTTATTATAAAAAATTCTAAACTTAAATCCCAAACAACAACCCACGTTTTCATTCTTTGAAAAAAAAAAAAAAACCAAATTTTAACTTTTACTCCAACTGAAAGTGTATTTTCAATATTTTATGAACAACTAATTAGTAAATTAATTTTATATTATTTCTTATGATATATGTAGGGTTGCAATTTTTGGACTAGGCCCAAATGCGAACGGCATCTTGGCCCAATGGACCCATTATAATGAATTTTTTAGAGAGTGGGCCAAAGAGCTAGGTCTTAATAAGGGATACCACAACTAGGCACGGTTACGGGTTGATTTAAATAACGAGAACAAGGGTTTACAGTATGGAATCTTGTTCTCGACCCTCGCCTGAAGAGTTTTCAGTTCTTGCTATTTCTTAGGTGATTGGTTACAGGGGCTTCAAAGACCATGCAAACAGTTCCTCAGTTTTCTTTTTTTCTCCTTTCTTCTTGGACGATCTCCTCCACTATATACCCCCCTTCAGTTGGTCTGGGCCCTCCATTTGTTGATAATGCAGGTCACTAATCGAGTGCTTGTCCCATCAGCTGTCTTCCCAAACCTTCTGTGAGTTGCAGTAATCAAGGCAGCACTGATCAGGGGTCATTTCCTCATTAATGCGGTCAAAACGTTAGTTGTGGGCATTTAATGCAGAGGTGACAGTTTCTCCTTGAATTGCTCATCCGCCATACTTTCATGGCTGAGCCATTGTACTTGTCTTTTTCTTGGAATGCTTAGGGAGGCTGCCTTTGGTGGCGTGTGCTGCTTTTCCTCTTTACAATCTCGGCTAGCCGAGGACAAGATCATCCTCGGCGATGTTTTCTGGCAACTTGAGTTTTCTACGTTAATCCTCGGACGTTTCTCCCTCCTCGGCCTAGGCCTTGGGCTTAATATAAAGTGGGCTGGGGTTGCCAGATTCTTAGGCCCCACAATATATTTTCTCAAATTAAGAGATAATATTTTACAATTTTTTAATTTATATAAAACTTTATCATTTAAACTTCAACAAATTCAAATTATATTCAAACTAAAAGTTTATTATCAAAAACTTCTAGACTTAAATATTTCAACAAATTTAAATTCTATTCAAACTAAAAGTCTATTTAAAAAAAAAAATCTAAACTTAAATCTCAAACAACAACTCATGTTTTCTTTCTAAAATAAAAAAACCACATTATGATTTTTGCTCCAACTAAAAGTCTATTAACAACATTTTAAGAGCTATCGTTCTTTGCTAAAAAATAAATAAATAAATAAATTAATTAAAAAAATAATAAATAATTTAAGAGCAACTAATTAGTAAATTAATTTTATATTATTTGTTAGAAAAATTCTATGTCTATAACAATTTCACAACACTTTCATAACAAATTATACATGGCAAGTTGTTGAGGGTTATTATTGATGGACAAAAAAGTAATTTCAATTATAGATCTAAATTAAAACCTGTAAGGACTAGATTTGGTACTTGAGCCCACCAAGAACAATGGATGATGGCCCAACAAGCCCAAAACAATAAATTTGTTAAAGAATGGATTTTATAAGAGAACGTCTTAGCAAATTAAGTATGGGCCATAATTAGCTGCATTCATGCCAAGAAGACTAAAAACACAAATTGGTAAAAATAATGCTCCTTGGTCAAGTCCAAGGATGAGATGTTCTTATAATTACTCAAGTTTATATGAATATAAAGTGTTCTTCTATTTTTTCTTCCTTCTCAGATTATATGCCCCATTTTTTACGGGGGCCTTTCCCTTATATAGTCCTTCCATCCTTCATCCCAGCCTTCCACTTGTTGATCTTGTAGATGATCTTTTGAATGCTTGTCCCATCAAAAACCTCCTGGAAGCTTTGTGAATAGTTGTAAACTGAGATACCACTGTTCAGGTGTCATTTCTACATAAATGCAGCCAGTTGGTTAGGTGTAGAGCATTTAATGTGATGGTAGCAGCCTTCTTTCTAGATATTTCTTCATTTGTTGTTGGATACCTTCCCTAAAACTTATCCTTAAAAGAATGATTACCTTTGTACATAACTCTCGAGATGACTGAATTCCAACCTTCCATAATGCTTTCCTGAGGAGGCTCAGCTCCTCGGGAACTATCACCAGTCCGTTATTATTTTCCCTTGTCCTTGGCTTATTGACCCTAAAACTTAACAAACCTTACAACCATCCTCGGGTTTCTATGTGTCCTTGGGCACGGCCCAACACACTTTACTCGACCTACTTATCCTCACAGAACCAATAACAACTTACCACTTATAATTTGTTGAAAACATTGTAGATGAAGCACTTCTCTTATTTTTATGATATATTTCATCAAATTAAGATATAACATTTAATAATTGTTTAACTTAAATAAAACTAAAAGGCGATCATCAAAATTATCTAAACTTAAATCCCACACAACTCACATTTTTGTTTTTTTTTGTTTTTTTGTTTTTTTTTCCCTCAAGTTGCATCTTAGTAAATTAATATTTTATTAGGATATTAAGCTACAAAACTCTTGACTAAGGGGTAAGGTTTAACAATAATTTAATTTAGATAAAACTTTATAGGGTAAATTACAAAGTTAGTCTCTATCCTTTACACCAAATGTCAATTTAGTCCTTAACCTTTCAATTGTGTCAATTTGGTCCCTAACATTTTTAGTATTGTGTTAATTTAATCCCTGTCGTTATCCCTTGGATGAAAAAGGCTGATGTATCAAATGGAATAGTAAAAAACTATTTTTAATGCCATGTTAACTACCAACCGGAAAAGTCAGATTAAAAAAAAAAAAAAAAAAAAAAAAAAAAAAACCCCAA
Source organism: Quercus suber (assembly GCF_002906115.3). Taxonomy (NCBI): domain Eukaryota; kingdom Viridiplantae; phylum Streptophyta; class Magnoliopsida; order Fagales; family Fagaceae; genus Quercus; species Quercus suber. Next base: position 5,414 of record NW_027069801.1, on the reverse strand, counting down.
ATTAAAATCTATACACAGATCTGATTTTTCTCACTAAATAGATCTAAAATCCCTAAAAGGTTCTCTCTCTCTCTCTCTCTCTCTCTCTCGTCTGTATCATCTCCACAACTACCAAATGACAAATTATTGTTTCAAAGAAACAATCCCATTTAAGAAAGCTGGTCTAGAAACCAACTCAAAAAATTTGAGTTAGTCCAATAGGATCAAACTTGCGCTACCCTAGTGCCACAGATCCCTTTGCAAACGAGTGATTTGCTACTATTTTTTTTTTACTTTCCGGATTTTATAGAATCATCACGTAGACTTGCCAGCAAATCTATCATCATTTCAAATTCAAACCAAACCTGAAAACCTGTAGAGTTTTATAGAATGGTGGACAACCATTGTCAAATAAAAAGATAAAGGAATCCATTTTTTATGAGCTACCAACAGTGGTTTCACAATAGAAGTGCTTTACATTCGTTTATAGCCCAAGCTCCTGAAGCAAGCTTGTGGGAGAAAATTAAACAAACTGTTAACCAACACTTAACTTTTTGAGAAATTTGTATAACGGCAACTAGATGATATTGATGCGAGAGAGAAACTTTTATTAGGGATTTTAATTTTAGAACCATTTAGTGAGATGAATCCATTCTCATGTGAGCAGATTTTTTTTTTTTTTTTTTTTAATTTGACATGATTGTACAGTTGGCAATTGATTTGGCATTTTTTTAATATTTTTTTTGACACGTCTTTTTTTTTCATCCAAGAGATAGCGGCAATGATTAAATTAACACAACACTAAAAATGTTAAGGACCAAATTGACACAATTGAAATATTAGAGACTAAATTGACATTTAATGTAAAGGATAGGGACTAACTTTGTAATTTACCCAACTTTATAATCTAAGTTTTAAAAATTTAAATTCCACTCCAACTAATAGTCTACTATCAAAATTTTAATATATATATATATATATAATTATAAAGCATGGGCTACTTAGGATTATTGCACAATCAAATGCTAATTTTTGGTGTGTACTTTTGGTTTGCTTTTAAAAAGCAGTCACGAATGCATCTTTTTTAGCAAGCCTTAAGCACCGTATCTCAACGTAAAAACACCTGAGCCAGCCAAATTGATTGAACTAGTGGCTAGGAACCAACCCCTCATATGGGCATTTGTTGAGCGTTTTATACAGCCAAAGAAATACTTGGATGTACAAAGCATTTAAACTGCAGCCCCAGCACCCCGAGCCCTACATAATGACAAGAACCTGATTATTCAAGAAAACCTTCATTTTCTCAAAACCAGAAATAGTTTTAAACATATCTTCAATGAATTGATTTAAAAGCATTCCTATTGAAATAATTTTAAAGAAGATACCCAAGGATCATTTAAGTAAGATAAATGTAATAGATGTGTCAAAAAACTGCCCATTTTTCCCCAAAACACTGAGTGAAGAACTGTCCCCAACATATGAGTTTCCAATTACGAAATATATGGAGTTAAACCCTTATCTTCTCATGTTCATACACCTCATGTAATATATACAATTGTACGAAGCATCCAAAAATAATTATATTTACCAAATTCTCTAGAGGTTTACAACATCTAATGGACATATCATGAAAAGATAGAAAGATCCATACATTCAATATCAGATCATGTGTTATATTGCCAAGAAAAATGCTGAAAACTGAAAGTACATCTGGTGGTTTAACTGGAGTGTCCATATCTAACTCATCACACAGCTTTTTGATGTAGTAGTTTTTGTGTTGATGACTTCACTAGAATACTCTGGATCTTCAATGTAGACCAGAGATGCAGCATAGTACAAAACCCTTGGTGCATATATGTCACAATAGTTTCTCCAACTTTCACTATTCTCTCTTATCTTATAATGACCTAAAAAGCCTTTTTACATGTCATGGAACCCCAATGCATGGATTTCTAGGTCACTTGGTCACCATGGCTGTAGACTGGAAAGCCTGGAAAAACAGAGCTTGACTTGTTGACTAGAGTCGAATTTGGAGTCAAGGTTTATTGAACCTTAATCGGTCAACTTGTAATTGACCCTGCAAAACCTCTTCTTCTTGAGCAATTTCTTGACCTGTATTCTCATGTTTTCAATTACAACTTCAAACACATTCTTGGACACTAAAACTCAACCTAAAAACATTAAATTACATTTTTGGAAATACGGTTGCCAACACTAGATACATTTGATCCTAACATGGACCAAACTGCTAAGTTTAAAATGTATACAAACTGTTAAAGTTTACTGAACATGTGTGCAGATTAAATCAAGTCTGTTAAGGGAACTGAGTACGTGCATTGATCAAGTCTGTTACATGGTAGTTTTTTTAAAAGGAATAGAAACGCTTATAATTGGTAGCTTAGAGAGGGGATTTTGACCAAAGGTTTGGTATATATGATCATGTAGGCGTGCGCGTGTAATGTACTCAGATCAAATGCAATTTCTCTCTCTCAGTTTCTCAGCTCATTCTCTCCTATTTTCTTCTTTTCACTTAACTCTTATTTCTCTTGATTGTTTTAATGCATATACTGCAAATTTTACATAGTTTGAAAGCCATATGATCATAGTTTCCTGCTCAACTGATTCCACAGCCTCGAATGCTTTACTTAGTTCTCCTCAAGCTCCAATTTTTTTCTATCCAAGATCTTCAATCTTGTTTCTGTGAAGCTTACTAAAGGAGCTTGCTAAAGGCTAGCAGCAGTAGGACTAACTATAAACAATGAGAAATTGCTGCACAAAATACTGGAAGAGTTGCAATATTAGTACCATGCTTTTAGTTCTGCAAAAACAACAAGGAGTGAGCCGTTATCCTTTGAAGAAATCCATGTACCCTTAAACTCAGAAGAGCAATCACAGAAAGAAAGACTCATCAAATGACTCCACACAGTACTCGATGGCCAAGGCTGCAACATTCAGAGAACAAAATCCAGGAGTGAACTCTTTTACACAAGAATTTCATCCTCACCACAGCAAAAGTTTAGACACCCCATTTTACAACTTGCATTTAACCAACCGCTAGATCTTCAGAATTATGATACAAAACAAATCTTGATACTCTAACGATCATAATGGTATGTCATAGGTTTTGATAGAGCCGCCTGATCAGAAGTTATCATACAAACAATTTTCAGTAATCATGGCTCACCTACACGATGGGCCCGATCACATTCTATTTTGAACACTTAATTTTAATTGGTTCTTACAAGAATTAATTTAAAATTAATCAAGTGTAATTTTTTATTGGATTTCATTTTATTTCATTTCTTTAAGAAATAATAATTTTAAAAAATTCCTTTATGCCATCTTATCTGCTCTTTTGAAAAAATTTTGGAGATGGAAAAAGATATGATCCATGAAAAATTCAAAAAAACAGAAAAATGCTCAAAAAACGTCATTATCTTCAGCAGCAACTTGAATCGCATTTTTGGTTTGGAAAACGTTGAAATTTGGTTTTCTCTATTTCTATAAAAGTTGTGGAGAATTGAATTTCCTTTCAAAAAACATCAATCTCAAATCAATTGGAATTCTGAGCAGACCTTTATGGCCAATATACGAAACAGGTGCAGAAGATAACACAAATTCAGCATCATCTCCAATTTTCTTTCAAAATTTCAAATGGGGATCAACATCAAATCTGTTCAAGCTTATCTAATAGGCTTATCCCTTCCCTTAGCTTCAGAACAAAGTTTTTTGAAAAATAAATTGGATAGAGAAACAGATACATCCTGTGAAAATTTTCAAAAATGCTCAAAAGACGTTACTATTTTCAGCAGCAGTTTGAAACGCATTTTGGCCTGGAAAACTTGAAATTTAGTTTTCTCTATTTCTGAAAAAGTTGTATATAATTGAATTTCCTTTCAAGAAAACAATATTGAATCAATTGGAATTTTGAACAGAAAGTTAGAGCCAAAATACAAAGTAGGTGCAGCATCATCTTCAACTTCCTTTCAAAATTCAAATGGGGATCAACACCAAATCCATTCCAGCTCATTTAAATAGGTTATCTCCTCCCTTTGCTTCAGAAGAAAGCTAATAACTTAGCTTTAAAGCTAAGCCATCCCTTCCCCTATAAATAGAGAAGACCTCTTCCATTTTCTAGAACCCGAATTCCCTCTAGAGAGCTAGTGAGAAAGCAGAAAAGAAAAGCTATTGTGCAACCATTATTCTTATTTAGGTTGTAGGTTAGTACTTCTTTGCTTTCTCCCTAGCCCTTTAAGTGATCACTTCCCCCTTTTAATTTATGTTCTATGCTGGTAAGTAGTTAATTATGTTCTTAACTTTCTACACATGCTTGAATAAATACTTAACAAGTCATTATTTGTTTCTTTCATGATATGCTTGGATGAACATGCCTATATGTCTCATTGATATTCCTTTTATATGCTTAGATGAACACATCTAGGCTAAAGCACAATTTTCTCTTGAATGTTTAGATGAACACTTCTAGGCTAAAGCACAACTTTCTCTTAATGCTTAGATGAACATATCTAGGTAGTTGTCCTATGTAAGAGTGTAGTTAAATCAGATGATGAGGAAAGAAGATGATCAAGGAATGAGAATTGGAGAGAGGAGTGAGTGTTGCTTCGAGGGAACTACCTCCAGAACAGAACAAGGGTTAAGAGGGAAGAGGATTTACTGAATTGATCTTTGTTGCCCTTTCTCATTCATCAATTCCATTATATACAGTTTACAATCAATCATGATGAGTTCACAGTAACTAACTACCTTCCTTAACTAACTTCTGCCACGTCACCAATGCTATCTAACTAACTAACAGACTAACTACCCAACGGCTTGACAGCTCACATTACCACTAAGCACACACTAATCATTTATACAATCATGATCTTAACAACACTTTCCCCTTTAGAACAGCTTGCCCACAAGATGGGGAAATTGTTGTTGCAGAAGAATCAAGTCCTCCCAAGTGGAATCATCAACCGTGCCCCCTTGCCATTGAATGAGATGTTGAGTAATAGTCCTGTTACGAAGCTTGTGAGATCTGGTTGAAGAACAGCTACTGGTTCAGGTGTTAGGAAGCCTTGAGAGTTCACTGATGGTAGCAAGGTCAGGGACACATTATGCTTGCCCAACTTAGTCTTCAAACAGGACACATGGAACACTGGATGTATGGCAGACCCAGCAGGTAAATCCAACTTATAAGCTACTTCACCAATTCTTTCCAGGATTTGAAAGGGCCCAAAAAACCTGGGAGACAACTTATGAGAAGCCCTATAAGCCACTGATTGTTGTTTGTAAGGTTGTAATCTGAGAAACACCCAATCACCAACCTTGAATTCCCTCTCAGACCTATGAAGATCATACTGCTGCTTCATTCTGGCTTGGGCAATCACCAAATTTTGCTTCAATAAGGAGAGAATCAGCTGTCTTGATTG
>NW_027069800.1:778382-790262 GCF_002906115.3 Quercus suber | reverse complement strand
AACGCCAAAAAAAAAAAAAATATATATATATATAATCAATATTAAGGACTATAAACAACAAAAAGCATTCAACAATTTTATGTTTAAATGATAGGACACAAATAACATGTATAATCTAATGTTTTAAATTGCAACGCTTTAATAGATTTTAAAAAATTTTCAAAAAAGAGTAATGTTATGACCATAACATTTTCACAACAAACTTTAGGTGGCAGGTTGTTATTGATTCTAATGTGAGCCCACCATTGACATCAGCTTTTTATACCCACCCATATTTTTCGTGTCTGATCTAGGTGCACTAGAACACTGAAGTGACAAGTCCTTATGAGGTCAGCTTGTGGAGATATATTTGTAGTGACTAGTTGAACTTCTCTAAACTCCTTATATATGATGTGAGGGATGGTACGAGAGTGAAATTTTGGAAGCATGTCTGGTGTGGGGATTGTACTTTCTAAGAGGCCTTTTGTTAGAGTAGGTCAAAGGATTCCTCGGTGGCTGAAGTTATGGGTTGGTCTGCTGGGAGGATTCATTGGAATGTGCAATTTCATCATCCACCACAAGATTAGGAAGAAGAAGCTTTTGATCAGTTTATGGGGCTGGTTTACTCTTCAACAGTGCGGGGGTTTGGTCTAGATAAAGCTTGTTGGAAGCCTGCAAGGAATAAAGGTTTTGAGGTTAGAGGATATTATAATTCCTTTTACCCTCCTACTCTTGTTTCCTTGTTTCCTTCCCACGGAGAATGATATGGTAATCGAAGGTTCCTCCAAGGGTAGCTTTCTTTTCTTCGTCAGCTTCCTTAGGTAAGATCTTAACAACAGACAATCTTCGTAAAAGACGTGTGCTAGTGCTTGACTAGTGCTATATGTGTAAGAGATGTGGAGAGTCGGTGGACCATCTTCTACTTCATTGCCCCATAGCTTGGGAGTTGTGGTCTCTGGTTTTCTACTTGTTTGGTATTCAATGGGTTATGCCCCATATTGATCTTGAGCTATTTGAGGCTTGGCAAGGAAAGTTTGCGCGACATCGTCACATTGATGTGTGGAGATTAGTGTCTCATTGCTTGATATGGTGCATTTGGCGTGAAAGGAATGCTAGAAGTTTTGAGGGTTGTGAACATTCTTTGCTACAGATTAAGTCTTTTTTCTTGCACACTTTTTTTGAATGGAGGGTGGTCTTTTCTCATTTTTTTTGCTCTTCTTTTTATTCTTTTCTTGATCATTGTACTTTTGTTTTCTGATTTGTGCCCCCATAGTACATCTCCAATGTACTCGGGTCGGCACTTTTTCTATTATTAATAATATTTTTACGTTACTTATCAAAAAAAAGGTGCACTAGAACACTGTAGACAAGTTAGTCTCATATTTGCAATATATACACATATCAAAGTGTAGGTTCCTATTACAGGCTCATTGATATGCTAATGAGCAACTGCATCAATAGTGGGATCAACAAAGTGTACTTTCTCACTCAGCTCAACTCAACATCTCTAAACAAGCATCTTGCAAGTGCATACTACTTTGACAGTGGAGTCACCTTTGGAGACGGCTATGTCAAGGTACATTTCAAATGATAACCACGCTTTCTGCTGCCTATGTGTTAGTAGAATAATGGTTAAACGAGTAAATATATCATTTCTTTACACTTTGAACTTTGGGATACATAGTAATTTATTAGGGTATTAGAACAAGTGATGTTGACTTCAAACTCAGTCTCCATTCTAGAATACCATGTTAGTTACATCATTAAATTGATTATTACCTAACAGAATTCTGCATATGGTAAATGTCTTGCTTGGTGGTAGAATGAACAAGGTTACATGTGAAAAATAGTATGGTATGGAAGAAAACTTTAAAAGGTTGTCTTGTTCTATGGCAGGTTCTTGCAGCAACTCAAACTCCAGGAGAGGCAGGTAAAAAGTGGTTTCAGGGTGCTGCAAATGCGACAGTTCCATTGGCCTTTTGAGGTAATTGATATTCACATTTAATTAGGGTGACAAAAGTTTAGAATTGCTCTTCCATGTAACATATATATTTTAAGCTATTTGGACAACTTTACTATTGCAAAATTGGAATTATATACTGGGTTATCTACAGGGACCAATTGATTTTGAAGAAAGACTCATTTGACATACGAGATAGCCCTCCTTATTTTGGTTTAATTAACTTTCCTTTATTATCTAGAGTCAATATTCTGTACATAAATATCCTACCCGGGGATTAACTGATAACCTATATTCATAATAGGTATTGATAGTCTCAGGCTCTCAGCCTTCTATTTGAATTTGGTTTATAGCAATATAATTTCTCATTTATCAAAAAGAATGATGTCAAAAGCTAAACTGAAACAATTGGAAGACACAAAAATGCCAAAAAAAACTATGTAGAAGGATTTAGTCATCTACAATTAAGCAGATGATCTTGTAGTTGAAAACTTAATCTGCATAGAATGCGAGTAAGGCTTTCCTTTCCTCACAATCTGTGAAGGGAAGTTGGGGTGATTCACTGCATCAGGGAAACCTTGAGTCTCCAAACATAGTCCTGCATGGGGTTTATAGATGTGTCCACCTTTTCCCTTAAAATTCTTATTCCAGTTACTTGTGTAGAACTGCAGGCCTGGAGCATTTGTTGTCAGCTCCAATACCCTTCCTGACTTCTTATGGTGCACCACTGCAGCGCGCTTCACTTTATTGCCCTTGCCACCATTAAGCACATAGTTAATATCATAACCATTAGGCAGCTCCTTGATCCTGCTTCCAATTGTGTGGGGCTTGAGGAAATCATACGGTGTTCTAGTTACTGGCACAATTTTGCCAGTGGGAATAAGCTCACGATTAACAGGCGTGATGTGAGAGCCAAATATCTGAATTTTATGAGACAGGATATCGCCGCTGTTGTGGCCACCTAAGTTCCAGTAAGTGTGTTGTGCTAGATTCACTGGAGTAGGCTTGTTTAGAGCCCTGGCTTTCATTGTTACTGTCATTGTGTCATGTCCAATGAGTATGTAGGTCACACTGACATTAAGATCACCTGGAAATCCTTGTTCGCCATCAAAACTTCGATAGGAGAACTGAATGTAGGGAACAGCTCCTCCTTTTTTATACCCGCTCACTCTCCAAACAACGCTACTGAATCCTCTAGAGCCACCATGAATTGTGTTGTGTCCTTCATTAGCAACTAGTTTATACAGGTTCCCATTTAAAGTAAACTGAGCCTCTTTGATTCTGTTAGCAACCCGTCCAACAATTGCACCAAAAGGCGAGGAACTATTGATGTAATCCTTAACCGAATCAAATCCAAGAACAACATCAGCCAGTTGCCCATTTCTGTCAGGAACAATAAGGGAGACAAGGGATGCACCCCAATTAGTGAACTTTGCAGAGAAATTTCCATTCTTGAGCTCATATATCCCAATCTTTTCGTGCGCTACATGACAATCAACAAATCCAAAAGCAATTAAGATAATGAAGCAAAATAGAATAGATATCTTGGCCATCTATTAATCAAGATAAGACCAAAGATATATTCTTTTTTTTGTTATAAGAGACCAAAGATCTATTTTGATGAATTTCCAAGTGGAAAATGGTTCATATATAATAGTCCAGGAGATTAGTAGGTGAAGATTGAAACTGACAATGAATTAAATAGGCTTTGGAGGTTAGAGAGAGAGAGAGAGAGAGAGAGACGTTTTGGTTAGTTAAATAACTTTTTAAGTTTCTTTACGTTTGTACTGTGGTGGAAATTTATGTTGCATTAATGCTTGTAGATTACAGTACCTATGGTTGATATTGGTAGAAACATATACATATGTTATTTATTTATTTATTTATTAAAACTAAATATTAGGTTGCATTTAAACGTCCAATAGAAATTGAATGGAAAGTTTAGAGTCTACACTGCATTTTTTTTTTTTTTTTTTTTTTTTTTGAGAAATAATCTACACTGCAATTTGAATTAACATGGATGCTAGACAGCCTAAAACGTGGAAGGATGAAAGGTATGGTAATATTTAATATGAATTCTATGCAAAAAGATGCAAGCAGTCAGGAGATTGAGGATATGCTGATTCTCTCACGGGATCACTTATATCAAATGGACTTTGTTCAAGTAAGGCTCTGAATGATGTTCACTTGAAATGTGTTTATACGTTATGACTCATCTCTTCATTTTCAGAATCATAGGCAGAGTGGTGCAGATATCACCATCTCTTCTCTGCCAATGGATGACAAGTATATTATTGTTTGTCAAAGTTTCCCAAGTTGGGTGACTAAGACGTGTAGCTGACCACTCAATAGTCAATACCCATAAAAACGGGTTGGTCTTTTCTGATTAATGACACTCAGCTAGTGTAGATGCAGCAGATGTATTGAGCAGTTCAGGTATTATATTTTCTCACTTTAACTTCTAATGTTGCTGCCAATAATCCCAGAACTTTTGGCATTTTATTGTTTCTCTCCCAGTTCTTAGTAACTATGCTTTAATTATGACAAAATTTAGTAAAATTCCTCATAATGTCCCTCATGTTTTACAATTTTGTTGTAATACCCTTCTCTTATTCTTTGCCTCACTAATTACAATAACCATGCCTTGCCTTTAATTATGACAAAATTTAGTTAAACCTCTCATAATGTCCCATATATTTTACAATTTTATTGTAATACCCTTATCTTATTATTTGCCTCACTATTTTACTCAAATGTGTGAGGGCAATGTTGGGGTAAATACCAAATACCTCCTGCAACTGGAGCTGAGGAGCTATTCTTTTTTTCTTTTTCTTTTTATACAAGATAGAATTCTACTCTAACCTAATCTAAGTGTATATGTGTGTGAAGTTCTTTCCTGGAAACTTGAACCCTGGTCCTTGCCCCCCATACTTCACAAGCATTTATACTTGTGGAGTGACCATCGTACCAAGAGTGTGCAGTAGTGAGAAGCTATTCTTTAAAAAATTGCAAGTGTTCTACCCATTTTCTTGCTGTAGTGACTTTCCTTTAACTTGCCATGTTTCAGCTGTGCATAAAGCTAAGAATTTCAAAGCTGAATGAAATGGCAAAAATGGTTCCCAAATCATAAATAAATATAGTTATTTATTTGCACCTTTCCCCTTGACAATGAAGCAATTTTAATCTCTCGCTATCTATTGGTAATAAGTATCCTATCCCAATCATTATTGAAAATTTTTAAACTTTCTGAAAAATGTGTTTAATAAAAATTTAATTATATGTTATGTTTGCTGAAAATAATTTTATCACATCTATAAGCAACGCCAACCAAATAATAAAAAAATAAAAAAAAAATCTATTATCAATAATAAGGACTATTAAAAAAACAAAAAGAAAAAGCGTTCAACGAATGACTGGAGGCCTATAACATGTATAATTTAATATTTTAAGCCACAAAGATTTTTTTTTTTTTTTTTTTTTTAATTTTATGGAAACCACAAAGCTTAATAGATTAGAAAGTACAAAAAATTAAGTGCTTAGCTAAACTATCCAAAATATTGTCCTTTTAATAGGATGGAAGCAACTCTTCTTAGGTAGGAGTGGCGAATGGCCAAATTTAAGTTTAATCATAAATAGGTTGGATAATAGATACCCATTTAATGATATGTTAGCTACGTAACTAAATAATAAATATCCATATTCATATTCAATTCAATCAATTTATTTATAATAGGATCCGACTCTTTAACTCGTGTGTACCAAAAAAATTATGTTTCAAATAGGAGTGTACAATCAACTTATCAACCCAAATAATCCGACCAAACTCAACATAACAACTCAAGTTGGGTTTTTATGGGTTAAGCGGTTGGGTTATAATGTGTCTTTTAAATTTATTTTGAAACATTGGTTGAGCCGAATTTAGGTTGGGAAATTTTTCAACTCGAGTAACCTAAACCAACCCATGTTATTTATATTTATAGAAGTATCTATATTTTTCATTTTATTAGTTTGATTTATTTGTTATTTAGAGCTTAGTTTAAATTTGTTTTTTTGAAAGAAAAACGATAGTAGTTTAAATTTGTTAGTTTGAATGAAAACTCACTTTTTCTTTTTTTTTCTTTTTTTGGTAATTAAAATTGAAAAGCTTTTGTGGGTTCCAGCTATCTCGACTGATAAAATTTTTTATAGTTGAATAAGAGTTTTGGGGTTCAAGAGCAGATGCAATAGGTTAAAATTCTCTTAAAAAAAAAAAAAAAAAAACTGAAAAGCTTTCAATACAAGGCGGAGACAGAACTCTCCACTAAATTATCAAATACAACAAAACCCTGAATTGAATCCGAGGAACAAAAAACATTTTTAGCTAAATGATTCGAACTCAGTTTCTATTCTATAATACCATATTAGTTCATTACTAAATTGATTATTTCCTAACAGAATTCTACATATGGTAATGTAAGGACACAGTGACACACTAGCTTGGTGGTATTTAGAAGGAACAAGGTTACATGTGATTATTAGTATGGAATAGAAGAAAACTGTAAAAGGTTGTTTTGTTCTATGGCAGGTTCTAGCAGAAACTCAAACTCTAGGAGAAGCACTGCAGATGCTGTACGACAGTTCCATTGGCTTTTTGAGGCAATTGATATTCACATTTATTTAGGATGACAAGAGTTTAGAATTGCTCTTCCATGTAACATGTCTATTTTAAGCTATTTGGACAACTTTATATTGCAAATTTGGAATTGTATACTGGGTTATTTACTGGAGACTTGCCCCCTAGCTCTTGCCCCTTCTACCCCACAAGAACTTAATACTTGTGGAGTGACCATCACGCCAAAGGTGTGCAGTGGTGGGATGAATCAGTTTTGAAGAAGGACTCATTTGATATATGAGATAGCCCTCCTTAGTTTGGTTTAATTGACTTTCTTTTATTAGCTAGAGTCAATATTCTGTACGTAAATATCCTACCTCTCTTCATAATAGGTATTGATAGTCTCAGCCTTATATTTGAATTTGGTTTATAGCAATATAATTTCTCATTCATCAAAAAGAATGATGTCAAAAGCTACACTGAAACAATTGGAAGACACAAAAATGCCAAAAAAAATTATGTAGAAGGATTTAGTCATCTACAATTAAGCAGAAGATCTTGTAGTTGAAAACTTAATCGGCATAGAATGTGAGTAAGGCTTTCCTCTCCTCACAATCTGTGAAGGGAAGTTGGGGTGATTAACTGCATCAGGGAAATCCTGTGTCTCCAAACATAGTCCTGCATGGGGTTTATAGATGTGTCCACCTTTTCCCTTAAAATTCTTATTCCAGTTACTTGTGTAGAACTGCAGGCCTGGAGCATTTGTGGTCAGCTCCAATACCCTTCCTGACTTCTTACGGTGCACCACTGCAGCGCGCTTCACTTTATTGCCCTTGCCACCATTAAGCACATAGTTAATATCATAACCATTAGGCAGCTCCTTGATCCTGCTTCCAATTGTGTGGGGCTTGAGGAAATCATACGGTGTTCTAGTTACTGGCACAATTTTGCCAGTGGGAATAAGCTCACGATTAACAGGCGTGATGTGAGAGCCAAATATCTGGATTTTATGAGACAGGAGCTGTTGTGGCCACCTAGGTTCCAGTAAGTGTGTGTGCTAGATTCACTGGAGTAGGCTTGTTTAGAGCCCTGGCTTTCATTGTTACTGTCATTGTGTCGTGTCCAATGAGTATGTAGGTCACACTGACAATAAGATCACCTGGAAATCCTTGTTCTCCATCAAAACTTCGATAGGAGAACTGAATGTAGGGAACAGCTCCTTTTTTATACCCGCTCACTCTCCAAGCAACGCGACTGAATCCTCTAGAGCCACCATGAATTGTGTTGTGTCCTTCATTAGCAACTAGTTTATACAGGTTCCCATTTAAAGTAAACTGAGCATCTTTGATTCTGTTAGCAACCCGTCCAACAATTGCACCAAAAGGCGAGGAACTATTGATGTATTCCTTAATTGAATCACATCCAACATCCAAGAACAACATCAGCCAATTGTCCATTTTTGTCAGGAACAATAAGGGAGACAAGGGATGCACCCCAATTTGTGAACTTTGCAGAGAAATTTCCATTCTTGAGCTCATATATCCCAATCTTTTCGTGCACTACATGACAATTACCAAACCCAAAAGCAATTAGGATAATGAAACATAAAAGAACAGATATCTTGGCCATCTTTTAATCAGATAAGACCAAAGGTATACTCTTTTCTTTTCTTTTTTTGTTATAAGAGACCAAATATCTGTTCGGATGAATGTCCAAGAGGAAAATGGTTCATATAAATAGTCCAAGAGATTAGAAAGTGAAGATTGAAACGGACATTGAATTAAATAGATTTTAGAGGTTATAAAGATAAAGAGAGACAAACGTTTTGGTTAATTAAATAACCTTCTAAGTTTCTTTACATTTGTATTATGGTGGAAATTTATGTTGCATTAATATGACCAGCGTTTGATATTGGTAGAAGCCATAACTCTAAATATAAGGCTGCAATTAAGCCTCCTATATAAACTGGATGGAAACTTTTGTGTCTACTCTTCATTTTGATATGTTCTTATACGTTTTGATCCATCTCTTCATCATCAGAATCATTGGCAGAGTGATGCAAATATCACCATCTCTTCTCTGCCAATGGATAACAGGTATATTATTGTTTATCAAAGTTTCCCTAGTTGGGTGACTAAGACATTTATAGTTGACCACATATAACCCCCATAAAACTGGTTGGTCTTTTCTGGATAATGACACTCAGCTAGTGCTGATACATAGGCAGAGGGTATTGAGCCGTTCAGGTTTTGCCTATTTTCTCACTTTAACTTTGACTGCTTGTTCTCTTTCTTTATCGAAGACTCTAAATACTAAAATACTAGTTATTGTACAACCAACCAATTTCTTAAAATGAAAGGATTTGAACAAAAAACCTTTTCTTCAACCATGAAAGGGGGCTTTCTAGATTTCGCATCTAATTAAATTGTGGGAATATGATAATCTCTTTCATGAATTATTAGATCCCAATAGGTCAGACTCACACTTTACCAGATCTTTAGTTTCTAGTCTGAAGCCAATAATGGAAAGAAACCCTATACTACAAGAGAGGAATTTCTATTGAATGGCACATGGTTTTGCATTGACATGCAGCGAAAAAGGAAGAAAGAAATGTTGCTGCCAATAATCCCAGAACTTAGCATTATATTTCTCTCTCTAGTTCATAATAACTATGCCTTGCCTTTAATTATGACAAAGTTTAGTAAAACGCATAAGTCATAATGTCTCTCATATTTTACAATTTTATTGTAATACTCTTCTTTATTATTTGTCTCACTATTTACAATAACCATCATCATAATCCATTTGAACTATACTTTAACGTCATCATCATATTGGAAATTGTTCACTTCTACGTCATAGTTTTACACCAAAACTATACTTTACTATAACTATCATCATAATCCATTTGAATTATACTTTTACGTCATCATCATATTGGAAATTGTTCACTTCAAGTCAATAGTCTTCCACCAAATAACCATACTTTCAAGGCATCATCATAATCTATTTTCTTTTATTACTTATAAATTTTACTTTCATAATAATAATAATAATATCAAATGACAGCAAAATACAATTTATAAAAGAAAGGTATAATAATAGTGTTATAAAATGATTTGTTTCTACTTTGTTCTACAAGACAATTCTACTTGCATTCCTTTCATTTCTTTCAAAACAAGATAGCTCAATTTTATTCTCTTTTTTCTTTTTGGGGGCTAAATTTGCTCTATTCTATTCTATTTCATTACATTCTTTTCCTATCTATTAGATTCCAATTCTTATACTGATTCCATTCAAATTTATTCCTTTATAATTTTCCAATTCCGTTCCTTATAGGTTGCAAATGTGTGACAGTTTATGAATCACATGCACTTATGAGACCCATATGCAGTGAGACACCCATAGCACAGCTTTTTTAACAACTGACCCCTAAATTTTACCCAACATGTAATAATGGATGCAGTAAACACAGCAAAGCAAAAAAAAAAACTCGAGGAAGAAAAAAAATAGGTTGCAAACAGTAGAAACAAATGGGAACATGGGTTACACCAGAATTCTCTGTAGTCCATTTAAACTTATACATGAAGAAAGGATAACACTGTCATCCATGACAATATCTGATCCAATCAAATTAAAGTTTCCACTTTGCAAGTATAGGCAGGTAATGCAGGACGCAAACCAACCAGCAGATTGGCTTCATCACACCACGTCACTTGCATCATATGCCTCCTTTGAGATGTTAATACACAAATTTGGTAAAAGCGCCAGTACCACACCCTGCTGCATTTATCAACTCTGCAAAGGAGGGATGAGAAGATTTTGATTAGCTATGCTTCAAAAATAGTATCTATGTAAACAGTTATTCAACTTTCACACAAGTGGAACACTTGGATGCACTAAACAGAATTTACTCATTGCACCTTCAAAATTTGTCCATTGCATTTGTTTTAGATTACTTCATTTTGCTCATTCTTTTTATTTTTAAGGTAAATTACACCAACCTCAAAGGTATAAACTCGTTTAAACAAACATCAGAAAAGAGGAGGGGGAGGATCATTATTTTCGTAGTTGGGATAGGATTCCTTTTTCGAAACCTTAAGTAGGTTGGTGTAGTTTGCCATTTTTTTTTTAATTTGCAATTGGACCAAACTCCACCACCTTCCACCTGAGCTAAAGTCCCTAAGGGAACTCAGCTTGTTGTTTATAAAGTTTAAGGCAGCTTACTTGTCTTTGGTTCATACTTTTAATAGAGTTTTAGACTTTGATGACAGCCAACATATCTAAAAACTGCAGTGCACAAGCTAAATTTTCTGGTGCTACGTTAAAAGGTATCATGATTTGTTAAAGGTGAAATAAAATAACCTGTGCATGAGAAACTTCTGGTTGTCTCAAAATGGCACCAGGGATGTAGGCTGCATCAGGACTTAAATCATGCGTAATTTGCCCACTAATTTTGTCAAGAGACTGAGAATCGACATTTTCCTCCACACCCTTCCCCTTGAAGGAGAAATTTGAACTCCCACCAGTACTACCAGAAACAGGAACAGTGGATCCAGTTCTCTTTGAAGTAAGATCTAGGCGTTCAATCATTCGTGCAACACCAGCAATTCCTGCAGTCATCTCACGCTGAACTCCTTTGCTTAACTCCTTTACTGAGTTATTACGAGAAAGTAGCTTCTCCTTAAGGCCCCGGGTACCTTTTGAAATCGACTCCTTATATCTATCGCAAGTCATCCACACACTTCAATGTAAAGAGACAAAACAAGGAAACAACAGTTACAAAGGGGACCATTAGGCAACATATCTACCTGGCTGAAGCAGCAGACCACTTAGATTTAAATGTCTCTGGAAGGGAGAACATCTCTGATGGGCTTGGTCTTTTGGGACTATCAGGTGGAGGCTGGCTATAAACAACACTGGATTATGAAATAAACAACCATAAGATACAGACAATTAAAAATAAAATAAATACTCTAAAGATGGAGAGGATGCAAGATATTTTTATGTAGTACAGTAAAAGAAAAATCTAGAATGGATGCATTAGAGAAAATATTACAGATCTGTCAAATAAGAAGGAAAATTGAAAATGCAGTCTAGGTGATGACATATAATGTTAGTGTTCAATAGCTGCCTGAGATATTCAATCCATGTTCTAATTTTTAACTGTAAAATTGATAATAAGAGAAATTTAAGATAGACAAAAAACCATAACATGCCACAAGAAGTACGGTTAATAAATACAAAAGCATGGAATAATCTTTTATAGTACCTGGGTCTAGAAAGAATATCTCTATTGACAGCAGTAGTGGATCCCAGATTAACATCCACAGATGACTGAGGTTGAACA
>NW_027069800.1:758767-775952 GCF_002906115.3 Quercus suber | reverse complement strand
TGGCAAACCGATATCAAAACATGTCTAGATTATGTATTAGACATTGCTCATGATAGTACAAATCTGGATTCAAGAACATTGAAGCTGCAGAAAGAAGATTTTACTTTCAGTGAAGTTCGACCGATCGAACTTAAGCCTTGACCGATTGAAAATCACAGACAAGATTTTCTGTAGAATTCTATTTCAATCCAAACACTACAAAAACGTTTAGGGTTTCAAGTAAAACAATTATAGGTATAAAAGGAAAACTCTAACTACATTTTAGAAGATCTTGGAAGTCTTGTGATTTACTCCTATCTGAGAGGTTTTGTATCTTCTAACTCAACAAGCATTTGCAGGATCAAGAGATATACAATCAAGAACTCGTGGAATCAAATTGCTGCAAAAGATCAACTACTGACAGTGATCTAAAAACTTCAAGTGGGATCTCAAAGTTATAAACATGGGAGTGTGTGCTCAGCAAATCCAAGATAGAAGAATTCGTGGAGTCGGAGCTGCACGTGGTTGTGTTAACAAGTTCTACTTGAGATAGTTTTAGATTTAGGGTTTAAATTTATTGTAATCTTCTATCCTCCCCAAGTTTTTACCTTAAAATGGATGGTTTCATTGATTATCCTAGGTCATCATATTACTGTTTTCTTTACTTTTTAAGTAAAATGTTTGTATGTGTTTAACCTAGATTATAATTATCTTAAGTAAATACTTGGCTAATTCATTAGGTTAAACTAATCTATTTTTAGGGTCTAAACAAACACAGATAAATAGAACAATTTTTAATTTTAAATACTTCATTTGACTCCCTTCAAAAAAAAAAAAAAAAATGATTCGACTCGACTTATTTACAATCCTAGATAGATGTTACTAGTAAATCAAAATCATTTTTGAAAACTAGCTATATACGTGTTGTTTAGCCACCCACATCTTTGAATTTGTAACATTGAATCTAAGATACAAAATGAATTAATCAGATGATTTCTTTTCCCTACCGTTTCAAAGTAAAGTAATAAATCATGCTTTCTAATATTACATTTCTATAAATACACAATTGACAACTGCTTGGAATATATTGGCAATTGAAATTCTACATGTCACCTCCCATGTTAGATGTTACTTGTTGAAAGTTATAAGCAAACTTTGTGTTGATGATTTATAGCTAGTTCCAGATTGAGGTAAGTAATGCAAAACAAATCCTACTCTAATAATTCTCAGCCTTGATCTCAAAAATCTCAGAATTTACTGGTTGAAGTTTATCTAAGAATTCTTCAAAACAATTATTCTCAAAAAAAAAGAAAAAAAAAATGATATTGACTCTGCTTGTGGTCAACAGTACTTAGAGAGAAATCCAAGCATTCAGATTTGCGTCTTCAAGCAATAATCGAAATTAAGTATGAGGACAACAAGAGCATTTGCATCAGATCATGTAAAAATATTATGTTTATATAAGATATACCTTTTTTTTAAATATTCATTTTTAAAACACTTTATATCAAATCATCTATTTTATACTACATTTCATTAAAAATTATTTTTCTTGATTTTTTTTTAATTGTTTCTCTTTCTTCATACACAACAAACCATCATCCACTCTCTTTCTTTATCCTCAGGATATGTAAAAAAAATAAAAAAAAAACTAAATGACAAGTAAAGTGTCTATTTAAATTAACACATTATTGTAGTAACAAACGCATTTTTATACAGCTTTGCATGACCTAATGTGATTAAATTTTGAACTTGGTGGTTCACACCAGCTGAGGAACTGGTTAGGGAGGGTTGGTTTAAGCAGAGGTGCTAGGTTTGAGAGGTTTGCCTTCACCGACGGTCAAAAAAAAAAAAAAAAAGTTAGCAATATGATGTCACTTTAATAGCAAAATCTAACTAAGGGAGGCGAATTACTAACGAAATCAAACTTTGGGGGGAGGGGTATAAAATCAAATTTCTAAAATTTTGGATGTAAAATCCAAACAACTCCAAATTTCAAGGATGTACTTTGTAATTTACCCTTTTGACTTAATCATTTTTTTATAATACAAGCACTGACGTGAGTGTTTTTAAAACTTTCTCAATTAATATTGGTCCCTTGGCAAAAGATGACAAAAAGCTTTGAGTAAGTAATTGACCATAGGTAGAACGTACGAGTAATCTATATCTATATAAAAAAATGAAGCCTATGAAGCTCTCACAATTTTTCACGCCAGTACAATATTTAATAAAATTATCATTTTATTTAAATAAAATTATTTTTGTTTAGTTCAAACTTAACAAGGAGTAAAACTCTATCTCTCTATAAGTCCAACTTAAACTCAAACTTTGCAAGGTAATCATGTACACTATAAAAGTAATGCAAACCCAAATATTTTTTTTTTAAAGATGAATAGAGTATATTGCTATTCTATGTATTTTCTTCTCCTCTACTTTGTTAAAATAAAAAAAAATTATTTTATGGTTTTTCATGTATTTTTTAAAAATAATTTTTGTATATAACCACCAACTCTCTTTAGCCGTTTTTTACAAATAAAAAAGTTTGCAATAATTGAAATTATTCTTTTGAATGTAACTCATCTTCTTTTATATTTCTCTATTGTTTAGTCATATATATATATATATATTGTTTTATTTCAATAATTTATAAGCAGTGAATAATTTGATTCTTTAATATTTTTTGATCTTTCAAGCAATGGCTTCTTCATCAAATTGTAATACAAATTGAAGTCATATAATAGCAATCATGCAATGGTGTAGTTTCTTAATCAATTTAAGATTTATAAAATATTTTAGTTTATCTCATAAATAGGTAGGTTTTCATGCATAGCACCGGTTAAATATGAAAATAATACTAACACTACACGCTATTAATTTGCATGGCCTAGTTAACATTTTATAAGAGAAACTCAAAAGTAAATTAAAGGACAAAATAAAAAGTTATAAAACAAAATTATATTAATTATTATCCTTGTTTGATTCCTTGCACTTCTAAAATTTCTGAAATATGATATTCTGGGTGGGCCCGAGACATACATATATAGTATATATATTCCTCACAATATTCTTTTCTTTTGTACGTTTTCCCTTCCGACAAAACAAACATTAAAAAATAAGAAAATTTAAACACATCATTAATTATAATGGTTAAATATACGGAAATAATAGAGTACGTGACGAACATATATATATATATATATATATTATTTTGGCTTTTGTAATGTCGGATGGAATTGTAGAATTCCATTGTCTGAAGATCTTCTTTTCCTAAATCAGTAAATTGAAGTTGGTGATGACTGCTTTACTTATTTTTAAAAAAAAATTTGCTTCTGAATTGTTGGTGACTGATCGACTGCTTTCGCTATATTCAGCTGAAGGCTTTTTGGACGCTGGGAAAACATTTTCTACGTGGGTCATGGGTACTGAGTGCATAAAATCATGATTTCTCTCTTAATTAAAAGAAAAATAAAGCCATAACTTGACAAATGTTGAGAATTATGAGTATTGAGTAGGAAGATGATATTTAGAAAAACATTTGCGACTTTAAAGCATGAAAGGAATCTTTTATTTTAAAGTGATAATTGCTTCTATTTTGAAAGAGTTTACCACTGGGTTACAAGCATTTCACTTCTAAGATACAACAAAATAACTAAATGCAAATATCTATTATATTATGGAGAATTTAATTAAAAATGTTGGGAGGAGATGAAAGAAAATTGAATTTGATTCAAAACCCTACAAGAAAAGGTTACATGCGCCAAGTGCTAAATGCCACACACGCCTGTGCATGCTCTAGTATGTTCATAGATTTATTCTATTATTTATTTATTAATTAGTACTTCTGTTATTTTATATATATATACCCACCAAAAACCTTTTTATGTGAGACAAGTATATTAAAACATACTCACTTTCAAATCACAACCGACACTAAATTGTTTTTAAAAGACTATTGTAGCACATTGTTCATACCATACATTTTCTTGTTATTCAAAATAAGTTACCAAATGATGATGCCAAAAAACCACCAGTGAGCCACACGATACTCGCACACTCTAAACAGTACCTGCACAATAAAAAGGAGAAGACCTAACAGAGAGCACCAGTGTGGTGCCAGCCAAATACTCTCCAAAGGTCAAGTTAGAACTTCTTACAACTCTAGAGTGCTAGAGAGGGGTTAATTATGCGTACCTCGATTTCTGAGAGTATTGGGGTTTTTATAGTAGCAGAGGACCGACCATCTCTTCCTTGGACTAGAAGTTCTTTCCTTGTAGGAAACCTTATGAGCGTATATTACGGGATCCTTTCCTTATAAGAGACTAACACTGAGTGTGGGATGCAAGTCATTTCCTTATATATTCATGCGTGAAGGCCAAACAAAGGTTATATTTAGAACCGTCAGCATCAGGACCGTCATCTTATCCTATCCCCTTCAGCCATATTGGCGTCAACCTGATGATGTCGTTAGCCCCTTAATGCTCCCCGAAGACCTACACGATCCTCACATTAATGTCCGTCAGCATTAGGGTCTTTAGTCTCCTAATTTAACTCATCCCGTCAGCCTAAGTTGTAGACTCTGTTTCATGAGCAAGGCTGACGGGTTTAGCCTGGATACTGCTTGTTATAATTTTGCTCATCAGTTGCCCCCTACTCCATATCTTCGTCAGTTAAAACTGACGGGTTATGGAGTTATATTTTTCCATTGCTAACTTTTATTTTGGCCAGGAGAGAGAAAATAATTCAGAGGTGACTCCTCAAGCAACCATTATTAAATGCTCGGACACGTGGCATACTCTGGTTGGCTCCTCTTCTAGACGAGGGCGTCGCTTTGTCTTTCGTGCCTTTTCCCCTTATATATAACCCACATCTTCCCCTCATTTTTCCTATTTCATCTTTACTGATTCTTGGAGAGAAGATCTGTCGCCTTTGTTCAGTCAGTTTCCCAACATCGTTGCCTGAGTTGCTACCTTTGCTTCCAAAAACTGTCACCTGTTTTAAGAAACTCGTAAGTCCTTTTTCTTTCTTTGTACATGCTTTATTTCAATTAATTTTTCTATAGCGAGGTCATCATCCTAGGTGCTTAGAATAAATCCGTCACTTGTAGGTAGTTAGATGTCAAGTGACACGTATAGTGATTAGTCGTTGGTCCGCGATGGAGCGGGCTACGATGAGGTATTTGGTTTAGGTGATGAGTCCGGGAGAGAGACGTCTGCCCAATCTCCTGACGAGGAGGTAGGGAGTCATAAAGATGAAGGTCAGGAAGAGGTAGTAGGTGAGGAGGGTGATGTTGAGGTGGAAGAAGAGAGGGATAGTGACAGAGATGAAGGTGACGAGGAGTCCTGTGAGGGAACTTCAAGAAGTCTTGGACGACTACGTCCCTTCATCCTTCTCGAGGAATGGGCCGTCAATAAATTTTTACCAAAAATGAGTGAGAAGGTATTCAAAGAGTTGCGCATTCATTTTCAAATCCCAAACCACATCCCTATTCGTCTCCCCAGGGAGAATGAAAAGTGCTATACGAGGAGAACCGCAGACGTTGGTATGTATGATGCCATGTTTGCTGCAAGGCTTAGACTGCCCCTGTCGGCCTTACACCAACAGCTGGCTGATTTTCTGGGGTTGTCCATTAGCCAGATTACCCCAAATTCATGGAAGATCTTTATAAGTGCTGAGATCTTATGGGGTTGTCTAAGTGAAGGACACCGTCAACTTACTTTAGACGAATTCTTCTATTACTATAGACCTCAGCACCTTTCTTCTTCTAAGGGGATGTACCATTTTACCGTCAGGGAGAGGGAGTTAAGGTTAGTGTCTGAGATGCCAGATTCCAATAGACTTTGGAAGAGTAGGTACTTTTTTGTTAAAGGGACGGATTGGGTGTGCCGTCAGGATAAATGGGAAACAATTCCCCATGGTTATTTTGATAATACGTGGGCCTTCGTCAGGGATTCAGGTTTTAACCGACAACTTTTAGCCCTGTCATTTTTTACATATACTTTATTAATTTATTTTTGAAGCGTCTTAACACCGTCAACTTATTTTTCTTTCCAGCCAACACTTACCCTTTTATAACTGAGGACCAAAGGGATTTTATCCGTCGGGTTCTAGAGATTCCTTTGGAGGAGCGAAAGTATCGGGATTTAATTACTCTCGACACTCTTCACGCATACTACGGGGGTCCGGAACTGACACTAGAAGCTCACAAATTAGAAGAATTTTCTCGCCGTCATAAGTAGTTTTTTTTTTTTTTTTTTTGTAGTCCTGTCACTTTCAGCTTTTGCTGTCAGTTTTTCTCATGTGTCTTACTTTTGTAGAAATGGAGGCAGCAAGGCAACGGATAAGGGCTGTAGCTGCCCGTCAAAAGGAGGAGAAGAGAGCAATGGAGATGTCAGCTCCCAAAACCATCACTAAGGGTTCGCAGAAGAGGAAACCCGACGGGAAGGACGACCGTCCCCTTAAAAAGGTGGCCGTCACTTCTGGAAATGAACCCCCAGAGAAGTCGCCCCCCAAATCTAGTCATGGAGCAGGGAAGGGGGTGATGACCTCTTCCAGTCCTACTCTTGAGGGTCCTCATTGCCTACTGATGCACAAGGATTATGCTATCCAAGAGGTAGAATCGTTCATAAAACCGACGGACATAGATCCTTGTGCTTTGTTGGGGATGGAAGACCTGGGGGCGTCAGCTTTGTTTGACCTAACACGGGTAAGCCGTCTCTCCTAGCTAGCTTTCCCTTATCTTTTTTTTTTTTTTTTTTAATTGATTGACGGCTGTGTCCTTTTTAGGCCTTGGTACGTGTAAAAGCGCTTCAGGACTGTTGTGCGGCCAAGGAAGGTGTCGTCACCCGCGTCAGCAAACACAATGCTAATTTGTTGAACTAGTAGGCGGAATACAAGGAAGCCGTCCGCCTTTTGAACGTGGAGCTGAAAGAGACAAAGCAGAAGTTGGAAGAGGTGGGTCTTCAAAAGGAAAAGTTAGAACAAGAGCTGACGACCCTTTGTGATCAGGTGGAGATGGCTGAGGCTAACGCGGTCCAGAAATTCAAGGCATCAGATTCCTTTATCGATTCCTGCGGGGGATACTATGGTACTAGATTCGATGACTGCCTTAAGCAAGTCACGTCAGCCTTTCCAGAATTGGATCTATTTGGGATCACCTTAGATGACGCTCCACCGATGACGTCTGCTAATGACGCCGTCGACATTGAGGGTGACGACTCTAAGGATGCCCCTCCAGTTGAAGATAGTGGCGTTGTTTTGGCCCAGCCAGCTGCGAACCCTCCAGCCACTACTTCCAATCCTTTTGTGGAGGTCCTAGACGTGGAAGACCCTCCCGTTCAAAAAAGTAAAAGGAGTTCAAGTGACGTCCCTGCTATCAAACCATAGCTTTTTTGTAATTGTTATCTTTTGTTCCATTTTGCAAACAATGTTTTTAAGTGCCCCTTGGGCTTTCATTTGTAATACTTAAACAATTTTTTTAAGTGCCCCTTTGGGCTTTGATTTGTAAGTAATTTACTCTTGCTTGTAATACTCTAGTAATCGTCGCTTTTGATCATATGTGTATGGCTATTTTGTCTGTGCGCTTTGTTTTCTTATTTTGTAGACTTTGAGCTTATTTTCTAGTCGTAGGCCGAGGTCGTCAGCCTGGCTGTGGGTTATAATTTAATAGTAGTGATTATGGACCCGTCTATTTTAATGACGCTGTCAGCTTAGTAAAGCCGTTGTACCCTTTAAGGGATTTTTAGTCATTCCTTCACTCTTGAAATTGTCCATGTTAATGTTGGGTTTGTTTTGTTTTAGGGGTACGTTATGTTCGTCGGCTTCTTGCCTTGAACTTATCCCTTATTAAAATCTCACTTTTTTGAGACAATCACTTTGTTGAGTCCATCACTTTTGAGGGGTCCGTCATACGGACCGTTAATCTTATGGCCTTGTCCACATCATGGACTTAGTGGAGCAACTTTGTGAGACCGTCATTTTCATGAGCCCGTCTCTTTTGATGAGTCTGTCACATGGATCGTTAATTTTATGGCTTCGTCCATATTATGAACTTAGTGGAGCAACTTTGTTGAGACTGTCATTTTCATGAGCCCGTCTCTTTTGATGAGTCCATCATATGGACCGTTAATTTTATGGTCATGCAGTCCTGGTACCGTGCGAGCCTTTGTTCCGCTATGGCCCTGACTTCGTCTATTAGATCGAGCTGTAGACGTATAGCTTCTTCGTTTCTACTCTCATCATGGTTATGCACCCTGTAGCTTGTGAGTCCGACTTCAGCTGGGATGACCGCTTCGTTTTCGTATGTTAGTCAGAATGGTGTCTCTCCTGTGGGCGTCCTTGCCGTCGTCCTGTACGCCTAAAGTATGATTGGCAGCTCTTCAGGCCATATACCCTTTGCCCCCTCGAGCCGAGTCTTGAGAATCTTAAACAAGGATCGGTTCGTGACTTCGACCTGTCCGTTAGCCTGAAAGTGGGCGGGGAAGGAGTAGTGGTTCCATATCCCCAACTACGAACAAAAGTCTCAAAAGGAGTCGTTGTCGAATTACTTCCCGTTATCCGAGATCAAAACCCTAGGATGCCAAACCTGCATATGATGCATTTTCACACAAAACTCCGTACGTTTTTCTCCGTAATGGTGGCCAAGGCTTCAGCTTCCACCCATTTTGTAAAGTAGTCGATGCCGACTACCAGGAACTTCAGCTGTTGTACCGCAGTAGGGAATGGTCCCATAATGTCCAGTCCCCATTGAGCAAACGGCCATAGAGCCGTTATTGGGGTTAGTTCCTTGGTTGGTTGCCTAATGATATTGCTGAACCTCTGGCACTTATCGCAGGTCTTGACATAAGCCTCGGCATCCTTCTTTATGGTGGGCCAAAAGTACCCTGCTCGCACTAGCTTGTGCACTAATGATCTCGATCTTGAGTGGTTTTCGCAGATTCCCTCATGTACCTCTCTCATGACGTAGTCTGCTTCTTTAAGACCCAAGCATCTTAGGTAAGGCGAGAGAAACCTCTTTTATACAGGATGTCTCTTATCAGGGCAAATCTCACCACTTGGACCTTCAGCTTTCTAGCTGCTTCCTTCCCATCTAGCAGTACACAATTTTTCAAGTAAAAGACTAACAGCGTGGTCCAATTACTTTTGGAGCCTATTTCCTACACATCGATGGAATCTATCAGTGGAGAGAGTTGAACAAAGGAGAGTGCAATATACATAGTGGTCATATGTTCAGTTGAGGCGGCTTTGGCCAAGTGGTCTGCTTGCTCGTTTTCTCCCCGTGGGATTTGTATGATTTTGGCCTTCAGCTCGTCTACCCTCTTCTTTGCCTGGTCTAGATACCTCTTCATTCTTTCACCCCTACACTTGTAGTCCTCGTTCATCTGGTTGGCAACGACCTGAGAATCACAGTAAATGACCACATTTGAGGCTCCTGCAGCTTTGGCGAGATCAAGCCCTGCTATTAAATCCTCATACTCCGCTTCATTGTTAGTAGTAGGGAAATCGAGGCAGACCATACACTCAACCGTGTCCCCCTCGGGTGATAATAACACGATGCTGGCTCCTCCAGCCTGTCTATTAGATGATCCATCTACATGTATGCTCCACTGAGGAGACTCTTCCGTCCTCCTGTCCTTGCCACTTGTGAACTCCACTATGAAATCTGCGACGATTTGTCCTTTAATGGTGGTTCGTGGGCAATACTGGATATCGAACTCACTCAACTCTATGGCCCATAGTGCCAATCTGCCAGCAGCTTCAGGGCTGCTCATTGCCCGCCACAAGGGCTTGTTGTTTAGGACGACTACCGTATGGGCTTGAAAATACGGCTTGAGTTTGCGTGCCACTATAACTAATGCGAAGGCGAGTTTCTCCATGGGCGGGTATCTTTCTTCAGCACCGCGAAGTGCCCGACTGGCATAATAAACAGGCTTCTGCACTCTTTCTTCTTCTCTGACTAGGGCGGCATTGACGGCGGCAAAGGAGACAGCTAGATAGAGGAAAAGCTCTTCACCAGGTTGTGAGAGACTTAATAATGGCAGGGAAGAGAGATAATCCTTCAGCTCCTCAAATGCGTGCTGACACTCGGCAGTCCACTCGAAAGATTTCTTCAGTGTGCAAAAGAAGGGTAAGCATTTATCCGTTGCCTTTGATATGAATCTATTCAGTGCCGTTATTTTGCCATTGAGGCTTTTACTTCTTTCACATTCTTTGGAGGTGCCATCTCCATTATGGCCTAGATCTTGTCTGGGTTGGCCTCGATGCCTCTCTGTGACACCATGAATCCTAGGAATTTTCCTACCGTCACTCCGAAGGCGCACTTTGCTGGATTAAGCTTCATGTTGTAAGAGTAAAGAGTATCGAACGTTTCCTTGAGATCTTCCAAGTGATCTTCCTCCCTTCGGCTTTTTACCAACATATCGTCAATGTAGACTTGGACATTTCTTCCAATTTGCTATGCGAACATCTTATTCATAAGTCTTTGATACGTTGCGCCTGCATTTTTTTAAGCCGAACAGCATCACCTTATAACAAAAGAGTCCTTGACTAGTTACGAACGAAGTTTTCTCCTGATCAGCTTCGTGCATTCGAATTTGATTGTAACCAAAGAAAGCATCCATGAAACTTAATAGTTTATGTTGGGCCGTAAAGTCTACCAGAATGTTGACCCACGGGAGGGGATAGCTGTCTTTGGGGCAGGCTTTGTTCAAGTCGGTGAAGTCCACGCACATCCTCCACTTCCCGTTGGCTTTCTTGACCATTACAACGTTTGCTAACCAGTCGGAATAATATACCTCCCTAATGAAGCCTGCCTCTTGTAGCTTACCGACTTCTTCTGCTATCGCTCAGTCTCGCTCTTGGGCGAAGACCCGCTTCTTCTGCCAGACGGGTGGATAGGATGACGACAAATTTAACCTATGCACCATCACTGAAGGGTCAATTCCTGGCATGTCCTCATGGCTCCAAGTGAACACGTCTTGATTTTCCTTAAGGAAAGTTACGAGCTCTGACCGAATTGTTGGGTTAACGAGAGTACCGAGCCTGGTGGTCCTATCTGTCCTGACGCTGTCGAGGAGTATCTCCTCGAGCCTCCCTACGGGTTCTGCCCCCGTTCGTTGTTCTTCTATGCTCATGGTCTGCAACTGGTCGTCCATCTCCAGCATTGCAATGTAGCACTCACGCGCAGCTATCTAGTCTCCTCGCAACTCTCTTACTCCATACTCAGTGGGGAATTTAATCATCAGGTGATAGGTCGAAGCTACGGCCTTCTAGGAGTTAAGGGTAGGTCGTCCTATAATGGCATTGTAAGCTGAGGAGCAATCGACCACTAGGAATGTAATGTCCCTAGTGATTTGTTGGGGGTAATCCCCAATGGTAACCGGCAATGTGACCGCGCCTAAGGGGTACACTTTAGTTCCACCGAATCCGACGAGTGGAGCGTTGGCCGAGGTTAGTCGCTCTTTGCTAATCTTCATCTGTTGAAATGCAGGGTAATAGAGAATATCCACGGAGCTCCCGTTGTCAACTAAGACTCGGTACATGTTATAGTCCCCTACCTAGATGCTAATGACGAGCGCATCGTCATGCGGATAGTGGAGGCGTCGGGCGTCTTCTTCTGAGAAGCTGATGAGGGGATTGTCGACTCGCGGCATCTTCGGAATAATGACAGTGTGCTGAATGTTCTAGACCATTCTAAGACAAGTCTTTCGAGCCCTTTTTGATAGGCCATTGGCGGCCGCGCCTCCTACAATCATCCTTATGTCTCCTAAGGGCTGTCTCGGACGCTCGTTGTCTCGTCGGGGGGCTTACTCTTCAGGGAGCGAATTTTGCCCTTTCCTTGCTAACGAACTCTACAACTTCCCTTGCCTAATAAGGGCTTCAATTTGCTATTTTAAATCATAACAGTCAGCCGTGTCATGTCCATGGTCGTAGTGGAAGCGATAGTATCTGTCCCGGGACCATTTGTTGGGATCTCCCTTCAGCTTTCCAGTGAAAGTCAATGCCCCCTCGTCCTTGATTTGCATCAGCACTTGGTCGATTGGGGCGGTCAGTGGAGTAAAGCTTGTGAACCTCCCCATATGGGGCTTAGAGCGTCTATCATCTCTCCGCTCTCCGGTTCTTGCCATCTTCTGCCCTCTTTCCTGTCGGGTGTCTTCCTGCCTTTCTCTCTTCTTGGGTTTTCATCGCGAGCTAGTAGAGCGTCTTCAACATTCATGTATTTGGTGGCCCTGTACAGCACATCTGACATAGTTTTTGGGTCATTCTTATACAATGAAAATAAGAACTTACCCTTCTTTAGGCCATTCGTAAATGCTACCACATGTATCTTGTCATTGGCTTCCTCAATCGAAAGCGCTTTCTTATTGAAGCGGGCTATGTAAGATCTCAACGTTTCATCCTCCCATTGCTTGATACTCATCAAGCATGCAGTAGACTTCTTATACCGATGCCCTCCAATAAAGTGCGAAGTGAATTAGGCGCTCAGCTCTTTAAAGGTGCTGATGGAGTTAGGCGTCAGCCGGCTGAACCAAATTCTCGTAGGGCCTTTTAGTGTCATAGGGAAAACCTTACACATAATCTCGTATGCTACTCCCTGAAGATGCATCAAGGTCTTGAATGTTTCTAGGTGGTCAAGCGGATCCTTGGCTCCATCATAGCTTTCGATTTGCGGCATGTGAAACTTCTGCTGCAGGGGGAAGGAGTTGACAAAAGTAGTGAACGGCGAATCGGTTCGGTGAACCAAATCGTTAAGGCCGCTAGACACCCGTCCCTTGAGGGCGTTCATCATGAGATCCATCCTTTCCTTTATCAATTGCATCTCTGCGACCATGTAAGGAGGGGCCGTATCGAAACTGAAGGGACGACTGGTTTCCGATCGCTCTTGCTAGTTTGGAGTGTTGCTACCTTCGGGTCCTTCTTAGTTCCTTCTTTCAGCACTGGTCCCTTCTTGGTCATCTCTTTGGTTATTCGGTATTGCATTCTTCTGATGCAACTGTTCTTCCAGAACGTGGTTTTGTTTGGTGAGGCATTCCACGGCGGCGGCGAGAGTTTGAACTTGTCTCTCGAGGGCGATCATGGGTAGTTCCTCTTCCCAAACGTCGTTTGTGGTTGCCATTGAGCGAGTGAGCACCATGCAACTCTTTTATCCAGGAAACTTTTAGTATGGCAAATGCGCGTTTTTCCCACAGACGGTGCCAACTGATGATGCCAAAAAACCACCAGTAAGCCACACGATACTCGCACACTCTAAGCAGCACCTATACAATAAAAAGGAGAAGACCTAACAGAGAGCATCGGTGTGGTGCAGGACAAATACCCTTCGAAGGTCAAGTTAGAACTTCTTACAACTCTAGAGTGCTAGAGAGTGGTTAATTATGCGTACCTCAATTGCTAAAGGTATTAGGGCTTTTATAGTAGCAGAGGACCGACCATCTCTTCCTTGGACTAGAAGTCCTTTCCTTGTAGGAAACCTCATGAGTGTATATTATGAGATCCTTTCCTTATAAGAGACTAACACTGAGTGTGGGATGCAAGTCATTTACTTATATATTCATGCGTGAAAGCCAAGCAAAGATTTTATTTAGAACCGTCAACATCAGGACCGTCATCTTATCCTATCCCCTTCAGCCATATCGGCGTCAACCTGATGATGCCGTCAGCCCTTTAATGCTCCCCGATGACCTACACGATCCTCACATTAATGTCCATCAGCTTTAGGGTCTTTAGTCTCCTAATTTAACTCATCCTGTCAGCCTAAGCTGTAGACTCTGTTTGCATGAGCAAGGCTAACGGGTTTAGCCTGGATACTGCTTGTTATAATTTTGCTCATCATCAATAATCTTGTTGTACAAGTAATACTTTTATCTCTTTTCAAACATAAATTTATGAGACTTTAATGTGTCTATAGTCTATTTTGTCAGGAGATATTCTTACACAGCACATTTTGCATTCCTAATGCTTCAATAATTTCCTTTTTAATTTTTCTTTTACTTTTTTTTTCCACACAGATTGACCATTTTTTCTATATCACTCACAATCGAACACTTTAAAATCGTGGCAAAAGTTGTGATACAAAAACTTATATCCATAGACTTTCTTTTCTTATGATCACAACAGCATTTGAAAGCCTGATCCAGAGATCAAGCGTTAATAGGAAAATTGGATGGCTTTAAACCTTCAAAAGCAATGGCAAAAAATAGGAATCTTGCATTTAACAGAAAAGTAAATAATAAATAATTATTACAAAGCACTTTAGAAAATTAGAGAATTTTTTCTTTTGGAGAGAAAATCTAAGAAGACAACTTTTATGTCATAACTATTGTCACAACTCTAAAGAGATAGACTATGATCAAGGGTGGTCCAACAAATTCGGAAGTCTAAGATGATATATTTAAATGAGACCTTTTCGCATCCCAAAAAAAAAAAAAGGGGCCTTTTTGTTATCGCTTCATAATTTTTTTATGACAAAATCCATTCTTTTTATTTTGTAACATGCTTTTTTTTTTTTTTTTTGAAAAATGTTAAAGCTATAATAAATTTTACTACAAAAAAAAAAAACTAACAAATGATGTAGTAATGAATGTGATTAGTGACATTTCAAAAAAATAAATAAACAAATATTTGAATGAATGATGTTAGAGATATTATAAATTTTATAACATGAGACTTATAAAGATGTATCACCAATTACAAAAAGTAATTCAAATTTCATTTAATAGGTTGTTGATGTCCACAAATCATATTAATTGTCACGTCAATTTGTAAGGGCTTTGAAGTTAAATTTATAATATTCTAGCATTTTCCTATTTGAATTATTTCTTGTGATTAGTGACACATATATTTGTAAGACTCATGTATTTAAGGTTGTATGCATTATCTCTAGCATTACTCAATTCTTTGGGACTTCTTAAAAGTAGAAAAAAAAATGTATAACTAATTTTTTTTCCTATATCTCCAAAAAAATAATTAAAAAAATATATATATCAAATTTTGCCCTAAAATTTGGGGGCCCTTCTTTAGCAGAGGCCCTAGGCAATGGCCTAAGTGGCCTACGCTTAGGGCTGGCCCTAACTATGTTTGGTGGAAAAAATGTGATAGGTTTATGTAAAAATAATTGTCGATGGCATTTCAACAAAGGGCAAAATTTATGTACAGTATTTAGGTGATAATTCTTTAGTTTTTTCTCTTAAGATCCTGTTATGCGGATTTTTTTTCTCATATAATGAAAGTGTATTATTTTAGTTAAGTAGCACATGACTGAATTTTTAGAGAGGAACCTAAGGAATAGCACCTAAGGTACTGTATCTAAATTTTGTCATTCAACAAATTATGACAAAATTAAGTTGTAGTCATAGAACTATTTAAAAAATGTTTAGTTAACGGGTGTCCTTAAGATATTTATTAATATATACCATTTAAAAAAAAAATTAATATCACTTTCACGAAAAATGTAAAAAATTAATTATTTTTTATAAAAAAAATTTAAAAAATTTCTTAAATTTATATACCCCGATCACTTTTTCCTTTTAAGGAACTTCAATCTTATTAGTCTTGTCGTTGTCAAAAGTTTGGATCTCACTAGTTGGGTTGTGTAGTATAAGAGCATCTCCAAGAGCATCAGTATCCTGCTTTTATTAGCTAAGATTTGGAGATTTTTTGTACTGTATATGTTCCAGCAACTTCGGTATAGCTGAATTTTTTTTGGGCTAATGAACGGTAGCCCATCAAGTCTGATGGGCTACAATTCATTCTTCAAATACATTTTTTCTATTATAATAATTATGTGTTGAATAAAAATATGTTGAAAGATATGTAGTTGTTAAAAAAAGAATAAATAATGAATGAAAAAGTAATATTTAAATGAGATAGAAAATAAGATAGAGAATCTGTTAGAAGATGTATTTGAAAAAATAGGTAGATAAAGGTAAAAGTCATTGTTCATTCTTCAAACAGTACAAAAATTGGATGAATTTACTGGAGATGCTGTAAAGCACGTATATAAAAGACACAAGGGACAACCTTGGAATTTGATTACCATTGAGGTTTGAGATCAATGTATAATGACAGTTGAGAACTTTGAGGCTTATGAGCTCGGGCTCAACTAGTACCACTACCACATACAAACCAAGCCACGTATTTAACCATTTGGTTTGCCTTATATAAGAAGACATCTGAGCAGAAAGGGTCCAGATGGATACAAAAAAGATGCTTTAAAAAACCTTTATTTTCAATTGAAGGTTCTCAAGTTTCTAATTTTATTTTCTTATTTTGATTTTTAAAGGTATAGCTGTTGATTTGGTCATGTAAATTATGGGGAAGGTAGGTGTATATTACCTGGTCGAAGTTATAGACTTAACCATTAACATCTGCAATTGTACTGTTAGATTTCATGTATATATTTATGAGTCTAGTTAACAAGTATTTTTAGAGTATTTGTTAATAAATAATTTTTAAAAATTTTGATACCATTTTTGCAGAAAAAATTTTTAAAAAAAATTGTTTAAAAAAATCAATTATTTTTCTTTTTCCATAAAAGAATTTCTAAAAATAATTAGAATATCCATTAGCAAAATCCTATTTTTATAAAGATAGGCGCTGTGTAAATGATTCATATTTGCCACTTGATAGAGATGCCATTGGCCCTGGTAACAAGAATTAAGAGCATTAACGTTAACTCCTCTAGCAGAGTTAACGATAAATTTTTTTTATTTAAACCATTAACGTTTTGTTTTCTTAATTAGTTAAATTTTTTATTTGAGTTAAGTAATAGTTCTCTACCAATATATATATATATATAAACATACAAATTGATATTGGAATTTGGAAGTCTAAAATGATGTGTTATCCAAAGCTTGCACCACACCCATAAGCGGATAAAAAGAATGTAATATCAAAGGCCGGAGATCTCTTCTACAAGTTTAAACAGTAATTAGTCTGCATAATAAAAATCAATCCAAGAGTAGATAAAGTTAAAAACATATTGACCCATTTGAAAATTTATTTCGCAAACCTTCTAGCCGTGAAACAGCTTCTGCAATATTGTAGTATGCACTGCAATTGTCACATATAGCCTCAGCCAATCCTTTATGTTAATCAACTACAACAGGAAATATTCATGTCTCCAACAATAGGAAATATCCCTGTGTTGATTCTATTATCAGAAGTGAGGTTGTTGGCCTCTTGGAAAGTTCCTGATGTGATGTGTTTGAGA